>NW_010523951.1:22220-30546 GCF_000687285.1 Phaethon lepturus
ACTTAGGCAGAGAGGTTGTGGCGTTGCCATCCTTGGAGCTGGTCTAGGTGACCCTGCTTTGAGCAGGGTGCTTGGACTATCTAGACAATCTCTAGAGGTCCCTTCCAACATCTGAGGGAAAAAAACACACTTCTATTGTAGGAAACAGACAAACAGATAATACTCACAGCAGAACTGGGTTGTTTTTACTGTTACTATTTAGGTCTAAGAGTAAAGATGGTTAAGCCTCAGTTCTACAAAGCCAATTCAAACAGCTCAAAAATTACAATATTTTTTACCAATTATTTATAAAAATAGATTCATTTTACCTCATCATAAGAAACTGCCTGGGATTTCTTCTATTTTCCTACAGACAGTAAAACAGGTTTCACTGCTTAGAAATGTGAATGCCACAAAACCATGTGCTTAATGGTCAATGGATAAAATCATACAAGAACACGAAGGAAGAATCATCTGCAATGAAAGTATTTTGTAACATTTTAGCTAAATTAAATAGGAAATCTTTTCCTCTTTAAAAGGAAATATAAAAGCTGCTACATCAAGAACGCCAGAAAAATAACCTTCCTCATCTGGATAATAAATATAATGGGGGGGGCAGCAAGAAAAATTCATTCATTACTGATCTAAAGGCAGTACCTGCAGAAGTGAAGGCTGAAGCAGTTTTCAACTCCCACTGCTTAATAAGATTTGTGCTACAGAGAAACCCACCTAGGTAGTTTCAAACACAAAATGAAAGACTCATTATACATCTCATTATACAAAACTCAGAAAACTTGTATTGTAAACCTCCCCTGAGGAGTAATGCCAAGTATTATGGATTAGGTGCAACATTGCACAGCCCTTTCAATATTCGCACTGAGTACTGCATGTTGATATTGCACCTAAAATAGGACATACAGCCTTGCTGTAGTAAACACTGGTTTAGTCAGCAAACAGTACAGCAGCACAACTTGAATGTAAATAAGCAGTGACTGCTCCTACTTTCCCTGTAATTTTTAGGAAAAGAACCCATCACTGAGGGACAAACCCAACCTAGCAACGGTCTCTGTAGTGAATATTCTTTCTTTTCTTCTTCTTTCCAAATATGTATCAGTTTTCACTAACACCACCAAAACCTTCCAGTAACTTTTACAGCTGCAGGGTAATCAAGACAGCTACCTGGCAAGCTTTCCACACCACTGGGAAGCAACTGTGTTTACCGGGACACACGAACAGGCTGTATAGAGCACCTGGACACTCACTGTTGACAAGAGTAATCTCAGTAATCACAGAATGGTTGAGGTTGGAAGGGACCTCTGGAGGTCACCTGGTCCAAACCTTCTGCTAAAGCAGGGCCACCCTGAGCCAGCTCCCTGGGACCACATCCAGGTGGCTTTTGAGTATCTCCAAGGAGAGTGACTCCACAACCTAAGAATCTGAGAAGGCATGCACACATACACCAAGGTCACACAACATGAACTCATAAACATGCAGTCAACATGACGGACTGTATATATATAAGTGGAGGAAGGAGTTATCTGAAATGGCTGTCCGCATGCTGATCGCAGAAAGGCTGGAGCATACAGATATCAAATGGTTCCCTAATAAGCCATATGGCTCACCCCAGCCTGCAAGTGTGAAGTTTTATTTAAATGCTCTGCCAAAAACCCTGCAAACTTCTACACATCTTATAACTTTGCTGTAATAAAAAGCATCTCTTGAAATAAAAGAACCTTAACAAACATGCATGAATGAAGCTTATGCAAACACCGACATTTCAGACAGTCCCTGTATCTAGTACAAACTTTTCTGCTATTTGTTTAGATTCTTGTATATTTTGGGCTCTATCCTCAGTCTTAAAGTAACTGTACCACAGGCAGAAAAATACTGTCTGTTTGCAAGCCCATATACTTGATTATTCCACTGCATTCCTCAAAATTATTGGTTTCACCAGAATACACACAGGCATCATGAATAACAGTGCAATTACAGCCTAACTATACAGATTTCATGGCAGATCTTTGCAACTTGTACCTTGTTAATCAAGCCTAGGCCTTAATGTTATACTTGTTACCACAACTATAGGTTTGGTCAACATATAAAAGAACATTATTTTATTGTTTACATTAATTCATTATTGGGCAGGGTAGTAGCACAGAAATAACACTGCCTGTAGGCAGTAGCTTCTTCATTGTACTATCAGTTCTGCTATGGATTTGTTGTGGGACCCTAAGCAAATCCATTCTTTTCTTTACACAGGTATACCTTGCTGTCAAGTACATGTTCCTGAAATGTGAGGTAACAATTCAATAGACAGTGAAATAATTTTCCTCATAGAATAGATGTAATACAGATGAGACATATAAAAACTTAAAAAACACAATTATAACACACAGGGACAATACACATGACATGGCAGACAGAGAGGAAGAAGCAAGTTCATCAGTTGCCAACTCAACATCCAAAGATGACAGATGAGGAGGATGAGATGGTGACTTTTCAGAAGCTGGCTTTGCAATAGCTGGCGATACAGAATGCTTAATTAAAAAAAGTTGACTGCCAGTTGTCCTGAGATTCTGATCAGCAGATCTTCCTTCACATGAGATTGAATCTCCAGTAACCCTGTCCAATCATTCTGAAAGACTTCAGCTGCTTCATCTGTGAAACCGAACATCCACTGAAAACCTTTTAGTATGAGTGTTCATGCTGCCTCTTTCCAAACTGTTACATTTTCATTATCATCATCCTTCTCAGAGGCACACTGCATGCAGAGGTAAATCAAGGGTAAAGGACAAAAACAGGGTAATGACAACAGTTAGCAGAACAGGGTATTAAATGATCAATACTGGAACTCTGAAACAAGAGACTGAGAAGAAACGGGTAGCATGGTGTTACCGCACCTGTTTCCTTCTTCCAGAGATTTATCTTGTCTACTGAGACTGGAAAAATTTCTAAGCAGGAGCTGTTTCTCACTGAGTGTTTACACATTTTCTAACCCTGCCAACCTCAGTTGTGATATGCATGTGCTACTCGGGTAAAAATAAGAGACATAACTATTTTCAGGCCAGTGTGTTATTTTGAGGAGGTTCATTTTACACACTGAAAAAGAAGATATTTCAACGAGCAGCCAAAAAGCACCCTTAAGAAGTATGTCACAGAAGTGGAAGTTGTAGCTGAGATAGATGTTAGTCTACTTCCAGGGGCACTGACCATAAAAATCAGTCCCAAGTTATATATTAGACCAAATATAGATGCAGCTACTTTGTCAAACACTTTGAAGTCTGCAGCTGATGGAGTTCTATGCATGCAGTGTCAGTTATACATGGGGTTTTTTTGATTGAATTGCCAAAGCACAAGTATCTTCAGTGACTTGACCAAGAGGTACTCTACAGTACCAAACTGTAGCAAACAGTAGCAAACAGAGGAACAGTATGAAACCAGTATCTGGATTCTAGTTAGAACATCAATTTTGTCACAGTATTTTAAAATTTACTTAAGAAACAGAATTAAAGCAAGCCGTATACACATGGGTACTAAATTTGCTACTTAACAAGTTTCATGCCAGCAGAGCAGAATTTCACAGTTTATTCAGGCAGACTCTCATTGCTCAAACAACTCAGCAGGCAATCTATACAAACTATGTAACAAATGCCTCAAAAAAAGGCGAAGGTTCTTAAAAAAAAAAACCCAACCAATAAACCAACCCCAAACCACAAAAACCTCACAACACACTAGAAAACACAGCCTTTCAAGAACCAGGTGAGTTACGGGCTGACCTCAAATCACATCACTGACAAAACTCAAACACTGAAAACATTCAGAATAAATACATCATCTCAAATTCCTCATTCCTACTCCAGCCCTGTTCACATCTCACAGAAGCTATAAACCTCTGGAGAAAAGAGAAACAAATGGACATCAGGCTATTTTTCAAATAGCTCTTCAGAAATATGAGAAGCCTGACAGTGCAAGATGCAGAAATGGTATGCTGGAAGTAGAGCTGCACCGTACGATGCTGACAATCTTCTAGGCCACGCTGCAATCCACAGAATAACCCCCATCAAGAGTTGTACACTGATGTAATTTGGGAGAGAGTGTGAAAAGGTAAGGCAGAGGCGTAAGCCTCACTGCAATGGCTGTATCCTATTTTGCATCCTCGTATCCTCACTATGAAGTTAACGAGAAATGCCCAATTCTGAGAAATGGAATATGGGAAGTAGCGGAAACTGGAACAATGCGCTGCTGTGAACATTGGGATAGTGAGCCAAGGAGGCTATAGGGAATGACCATTGTGGGACACAGTGTTTGAAATGGTAGTGAAAATGAGGGGAAAAGAAAAAGTTAATCATGAGTTGGGGTTAGAAAGCAGTAAGTTCCTGCAATGAGCTCATTCCTTCTCAAGTGAGCAGCAACGGAGGAGAGAAAGGTACTGGGATGGGATCAGATATACAGCCTAGCCAGGTCAGCGAAGGGGGAAAGGGGAGGGAAGAACAGAAGAAAGAAGATAAACAGGCCCCCTCACTGAGTCATACCAGAGCTACTGCTGCTGGAACAGAGCCAGATTGAGCTGCAGCATTCTCCTCTGCTTCCCCCCCGCCCCAAAAACCAAGGAGAAGTGAAGCCAGCAAACTTAAGACATCTACCTGAAATGCATACAGATTTTGCTGACTGTAAACCCCTATGCCAAATCACACCTAGCCTCAGAAAAACTTGGCAGCAGAAGACTGCAAGAGTAACTTAAAAACATCCTCCTCTTTGGCTGAGTTTTTGTGCTGCCCTGAAGTAAGATTCACTCTTGGATCAACGATTTCATAATGTAAAATACACAACCCTTCAAAAACAGACAAATATATAAAGTGGCAGTTCAGGACAGTGGAGTTACACTATTCCTCAAATTACACATTGCTTTTTTTCAGGTAAATTTCTAATCTGCCTTCTCCAAAGGTCCTCCTGTCAACTGAACACACATTTCTCAGCGTAACACCCTTCAAAAGTAGTTTTAAAATGTGTACCTATTTCTGTAAAATTTATCATGTATATGAGCCTCAAGTCACGCCCAAATCAGAATTCTGATTTTTAAAAATATTTCAACTATCGGTTTTACAACACCCATTATCATACACCAACAGGTTATCTTGTATGTGGTTTACAATTTGTGTCCTCAGCTACTTGCACTCAGTCTTGTTAAGTGAAGAGGTAATTTAGCAACCTCAGCTCGTTTGTTAATGTCTCTCCTAACATGACATGTAGTCTCACCCTGCTTGCTTTATGTATGGATTTACAGTTTGGTTCTGTCTTCTTGCAGGTGAATAAGCACCTAACAGAAACACCCAACTGAGCATTCACATATTTATTTTGAAGCTGCCAGTGAAATCTTGAGGAAAGACTCTAAGATCTTGAAATGGCCAAAAGCTAGTAGGGAATAAATCAAAACTTTGATACCTCCATACATCAAAACTTAGCAGCAAGAATGACAATTCAAGAATTATCAATTAAACAAATGACCATATGTAAACAGAAAATTCAATTTTCATCACGATTTCACTCTAACAGGCCTTGCAATTTCTCTTTTTTTCTTTTAGAAAAAGCATTTACAAAAATTGCTAGTTAGCATAAAAGAAATACTGCCTGAGAAGATAATGAAATTGTTTCATAGCTGAGCATTACGTAGTGAATTAAAATATATTTTTTTAAATATAAGCAGCAATATTATGAGACTCCTTTAGAGATACAAAGACTACTATATCAAATAATATCTACAATCTCATACAACAAAGCATGAATTTAACACTGCTTTCACTATCTCACCACCATGGCAGTGTTGTAGCATTTCTGAAATGACGCTTTTGTCCAAGTCACTATGTCAACAGACATGCCAGTCTGCTTCAAGCACCAAATGGCTAAAATGCCTCAACCAGCTAAGGTGCTTTCAAACATAAATTCTAGTAGTGCTTCACTTCACCTTTTGGTATTGTAGTCAGCATTTTACTCTTTGTACTTCACAGAGCAACAGAAAATAGTAGGTAGATCTTTGGGCTTAAACAAAATTTTGATGCCTTGCCTTTCAAGCTCTTACTATGAAAAGATGTAGGATATCAAGAGATGAGTTGCATAGTCTTGCCAAATACAATGAGATTTCTTCTTCAAAAGAGCTAACGACATTGTCAAACGTTATTGCCAACACAGTCCATTCTGGGAGTTCATTCTTCCATTATTTTTAATTAAAGTCTGGTTTTTACCTTCCCCAAGCACCATACCACAAACCACTTTAATTTTACAGATTGTACCAGCAAACCTTTACAAATCAATTGTTGAGTACAGGATTACATAAAAGTCCTCAAAGATAAAAAACACTGGCAGTCCTTGTTATTCATGTACTTTACTGAGCACAATATCTCCAGAAGAAGAGGCAGATAATGTAGGGAGGCGTCTTCAGAACCAATGTCCATAGCTGATACTAGACACAAGATACAGTGTTGCTAGACATTTGACTCACTGAACATCTGCATAAACCACTTCCACATACCAATCAATCCCCCTTCACTCAGCAGGTGGAATGTGGAGTCTGTTCTGAACCTGACTCCCAATTAGCTGCACAGCATGGACACACAGCTTTAAACATACTAAGTTTCAAGCAGAGCTAATCATGCCGGAGGTGAAGCAGCCTACACAGACATAGTGGTTTGCTATCATGTAGGCAGCATGGCAACTGAGCACCTTCCCCGAAGGCAAGACATACACGTTAAACCCAGTGAGAAAGGGTTATTTGTATCCAGGCCCACTCAAGTGAAGACAAGCACCACACTGCCTGTAAGCCAAACAGTAAGTACACCCCATTGTCTTACAGTATATTAGAAGCTGCTTTTACCATTTCTTTTTCCTCAAAGGAAATGCCAATGCAGATGTAAGTGATTTTATTTCATTTAATTTTATATTTCAAATCTCAAGTAAGTAATTGGATAGCCCTCTCACTGAGGCCACATACATTACTCCTGACAATGACTGCTTAGGTCCAACACCTCTGAAAAGAGACAAAATTACATTTGTCTCCTTTTCTTGAAAAGAAAAAAAAAATGCAGAGATGCAATAAAAAGTTCTTGAAGCTTAGTAGCAAACATTACTAAAGGTACAGAAAGGAAAAAAAGCCATTAAAAAGTTTAACAAGGAAATAAATAGAAGATATCCAAGTCGCACTTCCTTTGCAGACTGTAGTGAAGCGTCTCCTCTAACCGGGACGCATTAGAACACTTCCATTATGCCAACTAATATTAAAGTTTATGGTTAGGGATTTCCTACTGCGTTTCTAATAGCTGGACAACTAAACTACTTCACTGTTTACTTTATGATGCCACATTCATGATATGGCATAGCCTAAACATTTTCTTAAAAGAAAATAAGCCTTAATGAGTTAACCACATGCATGCACAGAAAGCCTGCTACCTGCCAGACAACCTCAGGCTCTACATTTTTTAATAATGAAATAGTTACTCATGCCATTACATAAATATTATTACATAATATCTCCTTTGTATGCAAAATTAGAACTACAATAAAACAGGTCCCACTATTTCAGTATTATATCTATTAATCTCATTCATCCACTTAATAATTTGGAGCTGTAGAGGCATCAGATCACAACAGTTTTCATATCTCACATTCCTCTGTGTCTAAAGAGAGAACAGACAGAAAATTCTAAATAATAATAAAAAAATTAACAACAAAACCCACCCAACAAAAAAATCTGCTGTATTATAATGACGGGGGAAAGGGAAGGAGACTGTTACTATGCTTTCTTATTACACGTTTTTTGTTTTGCCTAACATTTGATGTACAATACTAATACCTCATTTTCAACACGTAAGTCAATAAAATATGCATAAATTCCTTAATTCCCAAGGTCAGCATTACACAACGTAAGTATAAAGGGATCACAAGCAATGATGCTGAACATGTCTAACATCTCAGGGCTTAAAAACAGGGTGTGGGGGGGGTTTCCCCCAAACAATATTTAATGTATGGGTAAACTACAATAAATATTAAATTCATTTTTCTAAATATCAAATTTGTTAAAATTTGTTCTGACAGTCAGAAACATACTCGGGATGTGGGAAGACTATAACCACGAGTCCACAAAGAAGAGGCAACGAAGAAGTGGGATGTGACATTAGGAAGTCTCAGGGGGCAACATGTGGCCAGCGATTAGGACGTTCCCTTCTGCAGTGCAGCACCAATGTCTACCGTTTTACGCGATTCATACCACGCTACCGCAAGATCAACACAACCCCCCCACGCTCGGTAAGTACCGCAGAAGTCTCACTTGTGACTACGTTCAAAGGCGTCCCCCTGT
>NW_010523952.1:0-541 GCF_000687285.1 Phaethon lepturus
TTATAGGCAGGATGCTCCGGCTTTCAGAAGTACGTGAGACGGGGGAAAAAAGGTGAATTTAAGTATTTGCTGTCGTCTCAGCTGACTCAACTGGTGATGGCAGCTTAATAGTTATGCCCTCGCTATGAAGACTGTATGAAAGAAATATAGGTGAAAACTTGAATATTACTCTAAAAGTTGGCTCCACTTTGGAAAAAGTGCTTTGGATGAACTAAGAAGATGTGTTCGTGATAGGGCACTGGGATGCTGTTGGATATTTTAGTCCAAACGAAAGAAAAACCCAACCTGTATTTCATTCCTGATTTTCGCATTCATTACGTGGGTTTTTTGAATATTGAATATTCGGTGTTTTTGCTGTTCGTGACTTTTCACCTTGTGTAGCGATCGTACATCACGCTGAATACGGACCCTCCTGAAGTGGCCGGGCTGGCTGAAATCACCTGCGTTTGTCCACCTAGATAGAAAGCACCTGCTTGACAAGATAGTCTTTTCCTGCTCTTACTGAATCTGCTGTGGTTCTTCTTTTTATTGGCTTTTTACC
>NW_010523952.1:583-28968 GCF_000687285.1 Phaethon lepturus
GGAGACCGTCCTTTTCAGAGACGTGTGTGTCCCCCGGCCCGTTGAATAATATGGATTTCTTCCTCTAGGATAGAGCTCATCTAAAAATCAGTTAAAACCCCTGTTTTGTAGAAGACAGCAAAAAAGCAGAAAAATATTATTTCATATTATAACATAAAATGCAGATTATAAACTAAAAAATAATATTAATTGTTTCTTCCAGTCTGAAGAGAGTGAAAGACTTTTTTTTTTTTTACAAAAATCTCTCATACTAAAGCTATAGGTCGTTCTTTCCTATGAGTTTGATTACAAAACTAAAAATTCTTCTCCAAAGGGAATTTCTCTCTTGAAAATGAGAAGAGGCTTTAAATGATGTGCAGCATTCACTTAGTTCTGCAGTGCAATTTGGGATGAAAAATTTGAATTTGCACTTTGAAGGTTTTACGTCCTGCAAATGTGGTTAGGGATGAAAACGCATTAACCAGGGTGTTTATGAACTAAAGGACCAGCAAAGAAAAGCAAAGTCATTCCTCGGATTTTTATTTGTCAGAATATTTGTAAATATTTTGTTGAAAGTCATTTTGCTCATTTCTGTTTCCCGTAGTGAAATGGGATATGGGGCTGAAATTTATTGCAGTTACTCTCTGGGGAAAAAAAACAAGAAAGAGGTGCAGAGGTCTTTAGAGTAGATTTGTTTAATTAAACTGTTTCTCTAAGGAGGAACTCTATTGGAAACTGTATGCCTGTGCAAACGTTTATAGTTAATGCAAATGCGTAAGCCACATTCAAGACGAAAATCTGGACCGTTCGGGGTTCTGCGCATCCAATTCACACGATCCTGTTTTCTTTGAGCATCTGCGCTTTACGCAATGGTAATCTTTTATGTTTGATTTTACAATGGGACTTGGCTTCTGAAATATACGGTGTAGTGTATGGTGCGTTGAAGTCTCGGCAATTATCAGAGACCTGAAAAATAAAGTTGGCAAAATTTCCTCGAAAGTTTCCAATCATTAGGCTATAACAGGACCAGTTTCACGGTCAAGGAGAAGTTTGTCATGTACTTTGGGAGTAGGATGAAACCTTAATGAATTTTGTTGCCTCCGAAATTGGGCAATGCGCTAAAAATTCCCCCGGGTCACTGGGTGTTGTAGGCAATGACGCGTCGCAGGGTACGGTGAACTGACCCCCTGTTCCTTGCTCGCTTTCAGCCGGCATTGGTTTCTTCTCATCTCGCAGCTGCTTTTAGGCGATCTTCCACGAGCCCGTGCACTACAGCTAAAATTTCAGATATTTCGGATCATTTCAGTGCATGCCTAGTCCATTGTCCAGCGGATGGGTTTTACGTTACTGTTTTGAAGTGTGTACCCATTTTCATGCTTTCTCATGAATGAATTTGTTTTCCTCTGCAGTCACAACAGGTTTTTCAAATTTTGACATTTTGCTAATTACATTTTCCCCTTGTCTTGTTTTTTCCAGCTCTCGTAAATGTGAAACTTTGGGCTATTGATCGGCAATGTTTTCAAACAATAATGATGAGGACAGGCCTCATCAAGCATACTGAGTATATGGAATTTTTAAAAAGGTATGACACTTGTTTACTTTATCAAAAAATACAGTGAAACTGCCGTCCTCATCTTTTGACTTTTTTTTTTTTTGTGAGTGCAGTATTTGGTTTGTTTCCTTCTCATTTCTTTTTTTTTTTATCATTATTTCATTTGCTGTTTAACCCTCTGTAAGTCACACCTTCCAGCCGAAAGGAGGGTGAGCCCCAGGAGGAATCCTGCCGCTGTTTAGTTTCATTCCCCTTGGGAGTCATTCGGTGGCGGAGAGTCACGCAGCCGGAGGTGTAAGAAAAGAAGCCTTAGCAGGAGTCATTCGAAGCGTACCTTCTTAAGGAAAATACGCATTTAAAAAAAAAACCAAACACACCCTCCCTAGGGAAAAATCTGGTTTGTAAACTGTTGCAGAAAGAACAAAGTCCATTCAAAGTGTGTTCTTGTGCTTCTAGAGGTGAACTGCAAGTTTCTAGAGAAGCAAAGGCTTGAGGTTGCTGTAGAATACAGGTTAGACGAATAACAAGCCAGACATAAAGCCACGTCTTCCACTCCTTTAAATTTGACTCTCGCAAAGTTGCCTTCGGTTCCTGCTGCCATCTGAAACTGGAGGAAACCCTCCTCACCAAGGTGGTGTCCACTGTCCCGGCAGTTCAGGTGTGCCGTAGCAGTGAGGAACGGGCCGTGTTTCTTGTCAGCAAACCCAGAGAGAAGCATGATGTCACCGAATTGCAGAGAAAAATACCGCCCAGGGCAATGTGGTGCTGTAAGGAATCCCGTCATTACCAAGGTGTTCCTACGCCAGGCTTGTCCCGGATCGAAACGTTCCCCGCTGCTTCATTTCCCCCCGAACCCATCACCCCTCGCTGCGCGGAAGCGGTGCGAGGCGTAAAACTGTACCCGAGAGATGGTTTCTGCTGGTGGTGGGTGGGGATGTGACCAAATTCCTTCCGATCTGGGCTCCTTTACACCTCTCTCCGGGGGAGGCTGTACTTGATTTCTTCCCTTTTTTGCTTTGGATGTGGCTAATTTCCAACATAGGGAAATGTTTTAGCGATTAATTGCTTCATTTATAGAACTTGCTTCTTTTTTTCTGAAGGGAGGTTTTCAGGGAAAAGCACTGTTGTAAGATCTGGAAGATCTTACAGTTTGCAAACTAGTGACCTGAGTAATGATGCACCCCCTTAAAAAAGGACGTTTTGGGTGAAAAATTAATCCCACGCAGCCATGTCAGTTGACAGGTAACAGCTCTCCCTAATGTAAGCATACTAATTTTTAACCCTACCGTGTCATATGCTTGATCTACTTTTGTTTCTGATGTGCTTATTTATATGTTTTCAGATATACTTCTAAAATTGGTAAAACATTCACATTACATTCACTGGGGCATTCAGTAACATAAACTCAAGGAGTAGCCTGCATTCATTCAACTCTAAATTTGTTTTTCTCCAGATAGTATTGGAGGAAAAATGGACTTAGAAAAAATAGTATTGTTATGATAATATAAAAATTAGCTATTATTCAATATATATAATATACATACAGAAAAGTAGTATATAAATATCTATATACTAACCAAATCTCTTGTGATGATGTTGTCTGGGAGTCCCAAAACTGAGCTGTCCCACAGGGTGACCACAGTCCTGTGATCTCCAGGAAAGGCTTTAGGGATGGGGCAGGGCAAGTGGAGCCAGGAAGGTGTCCCGTTGGACCGATACCCTGGGCACGAGCGTGGCTGTACCGCAGCTCAGCCAGGACCATGGGTGAAGAATTAACCGAAGTTGGGACACAGTTAACCGCTTAGATACGGGAGCAGAGACCTGCCCTACTCACTACATTGGTTTTTGGCTGGGTTGACATCCTACCTCCTGGCCTCTCCTTGTGGCCTGGAATTTCACCTGTGATTATCTTCAGTCATGAGTAAAAATAATAATAGTAACAACATAATGAAACTAAAATAATTGGCCAGATAGCATGACCTCCGATGAGGACAAGGTGTTGCCCTGGAGAGGACCAGGAGCTCCATGGAGATGTTCTGGTGCTCAGAGATGACATGGAAGTGTAGTCACCAAAGTCTAGCTTTTTCCAGGTGTTGTGGTTATTAACAAGCAAACTCAGGAGAGAAAACAAAACCTGTTGCCATACTGAAAGGGATTAAAAAATCATAAATTCAAACGTTAACAAGCGTTGGCCTTTCTTGTGTGCTGGTGAATGAAACCAAGAAAATGAATACAAGATCCCTTCTGGGGGTTAGAGCCTCTGGCTCTCTTCCAAAGCAGAAACTGTGCACACATTAAGCTCTTAAGCTTGGAGTTTTAATAGAGGTTTGCTAGAAGATTGTCGAGATTAATTTGGATGCAGGTTCCGCACAGCCTCCCCAGCTTTAATTTTAAAGCAAATAGTGTGAGGAAGAAACCGCGAAGTGTTTTCTCACACTGTGTCTGAGCTTCTTGGCCGTGGCCTGTTACAGTGTGTCGAGCCGCGTATATTAATGCTCATTAGAAAGGCCTAAGGCAAGCAGATAGATTTTTCTCTAAATCTTACCGCTTGAATTTAGGAAAAGATTTCTTCCTACACAACGATTGTAACATGGGGCAGATAGCTGTAGGAAGGTTGTTACCAAATGGTACCTACCCATCAGGTCTTCCAGTTGTGCTCTGTGCATCCGTAGCTATTTCAAGTGCAATGTAAATTCCATTTATTACATTAAGTTATCATTTTTAAGGATGCTTTCATTCTAAATCTTTTTAAGAAAAAAGTAAATCTTGAAAACAAGGAGTATGTCAATTGTTGACCTTGTTCTTTGCTCTTCTTTTTTTGTTTCCTATATCAATAAGTGGATGAAAATACTCTTGTCAAGAAATTAAACAGAATAGAAGCAAAGGTTTAGATGGCACCTGTTCACAGCAAAGTCAGTGGGGTTGGACAGCATCATTTTCTGCTGACATTGGTCTAAAAAAGTTACCCTTTCTAATCTTGTCATTAGTCACAATAACATAATGGTCATTGTCTTCCATAACCTATTTTCACCTGTGAACAAAATACAATAGAAATTAAGCTTTTGGAGGTGAAATAAGACGATGCATATATTCTCATTTGTCTTGCTGAAAATAAGTGCAGTCTGAGCACCAGTATCACCAAGGCTTCTTGTATTCATTGCATGAAATATTACCCCTGTGGCCAGTGTGGTGGTTTTGCCATGTTTTTCCGTGGAAGGAACATATTGATGACAGAGGTCAGCTACTGTTCTCTTAGCTTCACCCTTTTATGTCCAGAGTATGTATAGTCCAGTCCATTCTTCTGAACGCCTTAAGAACACACCATATAAAGTACGTCTCTTGGTTAAGGAATCCAGATCTACCTTCCCAGTAGGTCCTGGGCCAGAAGGCTGTCTCCTGGTTTGCTCGAAGGAGTAGTAGTTTTCATGGGCTTATAAAACTTGAGATAACTCTTCTGACTTACATAAATCAACTGCAATGTACTGGAGTAAGGAGCGAGTGGGTGTCCTCTTTTTCATAGTATTTATGAGGAACCGGTTTGTGTATCCTTTTCTGTTGCTTGTAAAGTCAATGGATGATCCTTGATGTGATCAAAAGATGGCCTAATTCCCTCGCAGCACATGCTTCAAGTAAGGAATGGAAAATCCGGGCTATTTTTTGATCCCTATGTGTATGCTGAATGACAGATCGTAGCAATGATTCCCTTTGAAACACAAATTTTCAGTAGCTCGCTATGTGGCTAAATCAATGCTGGATCAGGCTAGTTCGTAGTGCAGCTAACAGTAAAAAGTTATGACGTTGTGCTGCAGATTTAGTAACTCCTTATGGTATAGCATTTTTGGCTGAGCATTTCTTTAATTTTTACCCAGTTTAGTGCTTTCTGTATATCGTTGAATGTATTTGCCCTTATACAAGCAAGGAAGAGCATCATTCTGCAGTGGAGGTTACAGCAGACGTACATCTCACTGCAACAATCGTTGTTAGAACGTTAGAATGAGCTTCTTCTCAAGCCAGTACTAAAAATAATTCCATCTAAGCAAGATCAGAATATTTCAGTTACGGAAACAGCTATTTATAAAATAAATTTATCCAGGAAATAAAAGATGAGAAAAAGCCTTATGCTGTGGCAGGTGTAATAATTTCCTGCTAAATCATAGAAGTTTAAACACCAGAACACCTTGGAAGAGTAAATCTTGTATTTTTTTACAACAAAACTTCCTAAATGTTCCATAAAAAGAGACCTTATGTTCCGGTCCACCATGTAAACGCTGATTCATCCAAGACGCTGGACCAAATCAGGAGAACAAATGATGAATACTCTGTGTCACCTCAAAGGCAGGATCGAGCTTTAGAAGTGGAAGCTTAAAGGAAGTTCATACATACACACACAATTATAAATAAAAATTCAGTAGTACTAATAGAAAGAAAATTAAAGTATCTTGTTAGCCCAAGCTTTATACTTCATGTTAATATCAAAGCCTTTAGTCTGGCTGAAAAACTACCCACCCCTCAGCCTTTAGCATTTTGTCGTAGAGCTCTGGCTTGATCTTGAGTCTCATTGTCATTTTTATCCACTCGAAATTGGCTGAAGAGGGAAGTTTTGATCTGGACAGACATGGCAGAACTGAGCTGGTTATGACTAAGAAATGGAGTTGATGCACTCGTGGGGAATCAGGCTGGTAGAGTTTTTTTGTGTATACCCACGTATGTAATTGTGGCGACACGTACTGAAATCGGTCAACGTGAGTAGCGTGATGATTTTTAGAGAACGCTTTGCATTTTGTGTGAGTCGTTTGTCATTTCATAAAGCTTCACACATTCTTGTATTTGCTTTCCTCTCACTGACACAGTTTTGCTCCCACTTCTATCCAGTATAATTTCACCCCTAAGATGCATTTTGGGAAACATTTCATGCAAAAACACAGGCAATCTTTCAAAGACACAGAAGTGGGAGCAAAATTAAGAGAATAAGGCAAAGGGAGGAGAGACTTTGGGAAAGGAGAGTTGGAGATCGGTGGTGAGTTGGTGAAGTATGTACATTAAAATTGTTTCAGCTGACTAAAGCCGCGAAACAGGCCTTGGTGTAAAGGAGACAACTTTTGTGGAGCACTGGAATGTAGACAAAGCGAACAGAGGGGATAGCAGAGAAAGAAGAAAAGGGAAAATATTTCTGTAAGACAAATAAATGCCTCTATTCTTAATACAAAGATAAATGTAAGAATAGATGTACCTGTTCGTAGCAGGAACCTGTCTAGACCGGCATCCTTTTCAAACCAAGGCCAAAATGGAGAACACCATCCCCACTAGGACAGGTGTGCAGTCCAAGACTTTGAAGGCCAAAAGCATCGTCTCAAGGGTATTTGCAGCCGCAAGATCTGGGCCATCACCCACCTTTTGTCCAAATTTTCAAAAACAGTCCGAAGAGTGTCCCTGGGAGGAACAAGATGGACTGTTCTGTCATGATCAGGTTCCACCTGACCTCAGAGTCAACCAAGAAGACAGAGTTACCCCACCTTTCACTGTTGCTGTCCAGGCCGACAAACACCAGATCAAACATGCGATCCCTGAACTGTGCTATTGATAACAGTGACAAGAAAGCTCATGCCCAGATTATGATCTGCCGGATGGACCCAGGAAGGCTGGAAACATCCAAACCACATTTCCCAAGAGCTGTAGACGAAATGACAAAACTTGAAAATCAGCTCTCCTTCTTCTACCATGCCTCACATTGTCCAGGAAAGAGTAAAACCAGGGAGAGAAAATAAATACGTAATTTGGCAGCTTTGCAGCTGAGCTGGCCGCCTGACGCCTGTCTGTGGAGAGCTCTGAATCATTCCTTTCTTCTGAAGCATTCACACGTGACATTTTTCAGCCATCTCTTTCCTGTTAGCATAACTCAAGCGAGGCAGATCGTACGCCACCCACAATTTTACTCCAGTTTGCAGAGCTGTCAAGTAGTATCTTCCTTTCTCTCTGAAGATGCACTGTTCCTTCTGTCACCTCACACTGCATGAACCCCACAGGCCTGCTAAGAGAGGGAAGATTGAATAACTGGTCTGCATTAGAGCATATCTATTACATGGCAATTTTAGCTGGAAAGTGTAAGTGGACGGACTCTTTCCACATCACAAGAAGGGTCTGGCTCTGAAGAGAACGCCTGGAAAAATGGGAGCTCTTTCAGAGAAGACCTCCACCTGATTCATTCTTGGCTGAGGTCTGCAGCCACCTTGAGTCCACAGTGAGGGTTAAAATTATTCTTTTTTCATAATTGTGAGCAAAAGGATAAGCGAGAAGGACTATCAAGTAGGCAGAAAATGAACTCAACTTTGAGCACAATCAGTGCAGGAAGGTTTAATGGTGTTACAGGACTCCTCACTGATCCTCAAAATGAAGAATGAATTCATACTTACATGCAAGAAATTTTAAAAAAAATCTATATACTGTCCCTTTTGGTTGTTTTGTTTGTTGCTTTTTTTAAAGATGAGATGGAAGTAGAACTTAGCCCTTGATTCTTTGAAGGTCATGCTAAACTCACCGTGCCCTGAGGACCTACATGGAGTTATACCTGGGGCTTTAGTGGGGAAGGCTAAGTTGACTTGAGAGAGTTTGCAAGACTGAATCTTCAGCCTTTGGCATTTTGGTTAGGTAAATCATGTGTTATAGCCAGCAGTGGGGAAAACAGCCGTTTTAGAAAGCCGCATATACCACCGCGAGCTTTGTGTTCCTCAGCTGGATTTCTCACTGTTAACGACAAGCTGGAGTGCACGGAGAGCTGCAGGCTGTGATTCATGGAGTGCCGGGAAGCCGTGCGTGTGTCAACAGGGTGCAGCTAATGGGCTGCCAAGGATCGCCGAGCTCCCCCGGGCAAGAGCAAGAGGGAGCAGCAGCGGCTTGGAGGCGGGTGGGCGGCCGAGGTGGACACGGCGGGGAAGAGCCGTGTTAATGAGTTACCACAGCAGGGGAAGACGGCAGCAGCCTCCGGGATGCAAGCCAGAGAGTAAATAAGATGTCAGGAAGCAAAGCAAGGGGTGGCCCAAAGGTAGAAAGAAGGAAAAGGCTGTTGTGTTTCCTTGAGCAGGCATGGGAAGGGTTCAGGGGAGGTTTTACGTGAGAAGCTGAGTGTAAGGCTGCAGATGGTGAAGGTACCCAGGGTGCCCACAGGAGCTCTCAAGGAGGTCCTTGCGCCTCCCGGGCTCCTCCATAAAGTATGAAGACAGCCTGCGATACAGGTTTTCTGGTACTTCAGGAGCCCTGCGTGGAAAAAAAAGCCATGTTTTGGCTTTGGAAATGGAACAAAATCTTGACTGTCTGGTCTGTTTGCTTTTTACCACATTGCTTTAAATTCGGTTTGTACTAGGGACACCTGAGGATATCTCGAAGGAAGTTTCTGTTCGCAGGCGGCTGAGCACGAGGAGGTGGTTCCACCGCACCACGGTGCACAGGCAGGCGCTGGAGCAGAACTGAAATGATGCGCCACGGTATCAAACTGTCAATTTTTCTTCTGCCCTTTAACAAGAAAAATAGTCTTTCTCATCTTCCAGTGGAGGGAAGGCCACGTTAAGATTTTTTAAAAGCACTCTTTGTGATGGATTGTTTCAGTAGCCACAATCTAGCCTCCATAATCCCTTGTGAATGCTGTTAATGCATATGACAGGGCTGGGGCAAATATTTTTTAAGTAATAGAAGTTTAATATTGACCGAGTATGTTTTAATGTAAGGAAAATCTTCATTGGAGGCAATCACAGAATCATTAAGGTTGGAGAAGACCTTTAAGATCATCAAGTCCAACCACCAACCCAACACCACCGTGCCCACTAAACCATGTCCTGAAGTGCCACGTCCACACGTTTTTTGAACACTTCCAGAGATGGTGACTCCACCACCTCCCTGGGCAGCCTGTGCCAATGCCTGACCACTCTCTCCGTAAAGAAATTTTTCCTAATATCCAATCTAAACCTCCCCTGGCACAACTTGAGGCCATTTCCTCTCGTCCTATCACTGGTTACTTGGGAGAAGAGACCAACACCCACCTCACCACAACCCCCTTTCAGGGAGTTGTGGAAAGCGATGCACCACAAGGAAAAGGGAGTAGTGGAAAGAAGACGAAAGTCTCATGTTTCTGTTGATGAAGAGCATGAGGAAGGGAGAGGAGTGATTGCTTCTTTTTTTACCTGGGAGCATTTCAATCAAGGTAGCTGCAATAACCCAATTAAGTGCATTAAGGGGGTTGAAGACAGCAGCCCCTGGACTGCCTTGAAGATAGCATTAGTCTTGGTGTCAGCTGTATTTGAAATGTGGATTAATACAAATGGGAATAAATCTGTATCTCGTTTCAATGTCATCGAATCTCAGACTCATAGGACAGTTTGGGCAGGAAGGGACCTTTACGGGCCATCTAAGCCCCTGCAGTGAGCAGGGACACCTTCAGGTTGCTCAGAGCCCCGTCCAACCTGACCCCAGGGACAGGGCATCTACCACCTCTCTGGGCAACCTGGGCCAGTGCCTCACCACCCTGATTGTAGGACGTTTCTTTCTTATGTCCAGTATAAACCTGCTCTCTTTGCACAGACGTACTTCTTTGCCCACCAAAGGGGGAACCGCAGCGACTTTCAGTGGGGCGTGTTGTGATTTCCCTTTTGCCACTGCTGCCGCTCTGCAATTTGGCAGTAAATAATTTACCCAAGGCAGTGGACAGACACCGACTTTGCTCCCAGTGTCCATCCGTGGGGCATTTTAGGGCTTTGCAGAAATGATGAATTGATGTGTCTAGCGGGAAACAGTCGGTTGCAGGGAGCAGGGTGTGCAGAAATGGAAACCGCGGGCTGTGTGACGGAGGCCGCAGGTGGTAGTGGTAATAAGATGTCTGTGGACGGTGAGGATTTTGACTTTCTTTTCCCATTTTTTTATCATTCAGCTCAGAGTTTTCTTGGAGAGATAAAATGTAATTTGCTGGTAGGATTGCTGTGCTACATGAGATAACGTCTTTACATTTCAAAGGAGAACAAAGCCACATACATCCTTTTCCCCCCCATAGTGACTCTATCAGTAAGGAAAAATACCTTCAAAGATGCACTCATGACCTCAAGAGGCACAAGATCTTATTTGGGTTTAAGTCACTGCCTTCTCCTTTTCGGTTATTCTATAACCTGTGCTTCTGCTATAACCTGTGCTTATTCTATAACCTAGCGCTTCCAAGTCAACATCATCCAGGTAAAATCTATTCTGCAGGTCCATGCATAGCCATTTGGGCTCTTCAGGCTAACTTAGAATCATAGAATCATAGAGTATCTCAAGTTGGAAGGACCCCATAAGGATCATCGATTCCAACTCCCTACTCACAGGACCACCTAAAACTAAACCATGTGACTAAGATCGTCGTCCCGATGCTCCTTGAACTCTGACAGACTTGGTACCATGACCACCTCCCTCAGGAGCCTGTTCCAGTGACCAACCACCTTCTCAGTGAGGAACCTTTTTGTAATGTCTTGCGTAGAAAGAAAAGAGAAGGACAATTCCTTCATTGCTCAATGTTAAAAGGTAATAGCGATGAAGCTTTGTAACCTTGCACAGAAAGAAGGAAGGAAAGATCATGCATAAAGACTTACTGTTGCAGGGGTAAAACGCAACAACATAAGAATTCATCTGAGTCAGCAATCCTGGCATTAAGTTGGAAGAGAGGGTTGGGGTTTTTTTAAATGAGCAGAAAAAAAACAAGCAGCACTTGAAAACTAAAGAATTTTCATGATTCAGATCAGTCAAAATACCCTTATTTGTTATATGGCAATCCTCACAAAATAGATGCTCTCAGGAAGACCGATGGCGTGTCTCATTCTTCAGTTTAAGAAAAAAAGAAATTCCAAACACTGTCGAACAGCAGCTCCAAAATATTTTTGTGCAATTTTCCCTGCACTAAATGCAAGGTTGGGCTGTGCTTCTCTTTTCTAAACCTGGCTGAAGAGAACCAGCCTAGGAGCCGTGGGAAGCAAACTGGCAAAGGGGTCGGTGTCTGTGGGGAAGGCAGAGATGGCAAAAAAATGAAGTAAGCCAGAATAAAGCCGTGACTTATTCTCAATTATTATCAGTGACTTAATCCATTCTGTACGATCAGTTAACAATCAGATTACGTTTTACTTTTCAACACCTGTAGAGTGTGATCTCGGGTGCAGATCAGTCAACAGGACCTAGTTACTGGTAAACCAAGTGGTAGTGTGGTTTTATACTGATACAAACGGGACCACAGTCTAGTCCTCTGTTGTCACAGTGGTGCGTCCGCGCCATCGGGGATGGCTACATCCGCCATCGTGTCTGTTTGGAGACAGAAAACTCTTGTCGGCAATTTTGCATCAGGTCAAAACCAATCCTGGCTCGCTGCCTAACTGTTAGCTAGAGAAACCAGGCTGAGAAATGACTTAGACATTTGTGTTTTCTGCAGCAGCAAAGAAATCAAGCCCTTCACAGCTCGATGCAGAACATTAGGCATAACTGGAGATTTATTAAAGTGTTAGAGTTTGTTTGAAATAATTCATCCTTACCAAGTTAACATTTTGTATTGTAGTATTATGAGGATGTTTGTGCCTGTATGTACCAAGAAAATTGTTTTCCATTGCTTGCTAAAATGTAGTGAAGAGTAGACTGATTAAGATTTGGGGTTTATAATGCAAATATTAAAGTAGATTAAATTATTAGACATGAAGGTTATTTTATTCTGCTCACATCATAGCATGACTTAAAATTTAGGAAGCTGGAAAGGTAGCATCATCTCTGAATCAAGATCTGCAGCAGTTAGCTACATCCTGGACAGCCTTGGGTAGCTTCGTTGAGGTTTCCCTAACAAGCGACGAGCTGAGTCGGCAGCCCAGAATAACCCGGCAAGACTTGTTAGGTGGTTATTTTGCAGGTGCTCTCTGGTGATATCTCTGCGCCTTTGCTCTATCAACTATTTAAAATGTCCAGGTTAGTCGTTCGCGCCCTAGCTGTGGCAGAATAGAGCTGGACGGTGATGTTTGGTATTAAAGCATTAAAGATGGATGAATTGCGATGAATTGCAAAAGATGAGACATTTTGGAGGCTTTTTGGAGCATGGTTTATGCTTCACGTTTATGTTTTGTTTCAAGGTGACCAATGATGAGCAGCAGCTGTGACTTGGAGCAGGTGGATTAAGCAGAGAGGTGTTCTGCAGAGCTTTGGAGAGATGGGAATAGGCAGTCTCTGATCTTGTAAAATAGAAGATATCTCCCATGTCAGCTAGAAGATACCCCTGATACATGACCGGTTTGGTGGCATGCAGGTGAAGCAGCATAGGGTGGCAGTTCAGCCCAGCCTGAACCTAGAACACCCATGGGCTCCCAGAGATATTCAGCTGTCCAAGAAGCCAGCGGGGGACAGTCCCAGTTTGGGACCCCATACCAAAAGAGTGGAAGAGAGAGGTAGAAGGCAAAACAGCATTGAGATGAAACGTGGTATTTAGATACTTACATCAGCAGGCAGCTGCTGAAGCGTACTGACATTAATGACTCTGTCTTTTGGGGTATCTAAGGAAGGGTGGTAGTGATGAAGTAGGAACTATAGCAAAGTAAAGTATAGACGTGATAAAAGAAGCAAAAGGACGGAAGAAAAAATACAGAACTAATAGTACTAAGGGCCATGCAAGAGGAAAAAAACAACGGTCGTCATAATATTTTCGCTCTATGGGTTCTGAGGTCTGGAAATGGTAATGCTGTCTAAAGAAAGAAAAATTAATTGGAAATAGTGGAATTATGCAGTAATCCAACTGTTCAGTATGTTGATGATGAAATTCAACAGCTATTAGAATTAGTTACTTTAAAACCAACAAGTCTAGGCAGCTTGCATCAAAGAATTATTTTAAGGGTTGTTGAGGGTGGGTTTTTGGTCATAAATAACTGATTTTAATGAACAGCTCAGAGGTTCTAGAAGTGGAAGACAGAGTTTGTGTCAGGCTGCTGTTGATTAAATGGGCTGATACTGATCTTGGACAAAATGTACAGCAACTGAAATGGGATTCAGACTGTAAAAGAAGATGATAGGATTGTAAGAAATGGTGGGCTTGTGAGAAGTAAGCTTTGGGAAATTTTTTTTCTGGATGATAAATGTGAAGCATTGGCATTCTGTAATCAGACACCTGTGAGGAGCTTGACCTGATATGAAGCAGCTGAAAGCTAGCTTAGAAAAGAGTTGGAGGGCCTGCATCAGTGGCTGGCAATGAAATTAGTGCAACGCTAGGCCAAAAATGATTGAAGAAGTCTTTGGACCGACGGTCAAAACCAGGAGGGTTGCATGAGCTCGCATATGGTGTGCTCTCTGCAACTGGGATGTCTTTCCCAACTCAGATGTCCGTAGTTCAGGAGGGACACGGACAGGTACATGGCATAGAGTTGAGAGGAGAGCTGTGGGAATGAGTATGGGGTTGGAAAAGATGCCTGGATACCGAGGGACGCGAGGAGCTCACTACATCTACTCTAAGCTAGAGGAGTCAACGAAGTGACATGGTCAGAGTTTATACGAGTCTTTGCAGGGAAAAAAGCTTTTATAAAAGGCTCTTAAAAAAGGAAGGAATGTGGCCAGAAGTTGAGCTAGGATAGCAGTAAGCCTGGTGTTATGACAAAAGTAATTCTTAAGTATTGAAGCAATATGAAAAAGATTGTGATGGATTGTATAATTCATTTCAAAATGAAGTTGTCATGTTTTTCTAAAAACTGTGTTCTGCTGTAAGCGGTTAGTTCAAAAAGTCCTAAGAAGTCCTGCGTTGTGCCAGAAATCAGGGTACACGGTTTATTATCTGACTTTTACAATTGACTAATCTCTTATTTGTAATTGAACTGACAGGCATTGAGAATGGTTCATGCAAGTATTGATAGTAGTTTTAAAGTTTAGGAGGAATCACAGAAATCTCAGTCCTGTGGCCTTTATCCAGGCGAAACGCAATAGTCTTTACTCCTTCGTTTATAAAACAATACTGATACGGTTTACTGGCAATGTAGAAAATAGCAAGGGGTGTGGTGCTCGTCTATTTATCTCTCTTTTATGGCCACAAACGTTCCTGGCCTGTTATGCTGCCTGTGTGCCCACACGTGACATCGCTCACCAGTGGTTTGACCAGGGTGTCTGAGTTGGGCCGAGTGTCCAGAGCTCCCATCTGAAGAGGTCAAAGCCCTTCAGCTCCTTTTAAGTGATTGGCATTGGCTTATTAATCCATTAATCAATGGGTTGGAAATCAAAGGGAAAGCACAAGCCCAGCAGACCAGGGAGGTGGGTTTGCATCTGAGTGCTCTCAAGGTCTCAGCAAGGTAGGCTCACTATGCCGGGTGAAAAGACAAGACAACACGGTGTGTTTGAAGATCCAGGTCTGTTTCTTAACCTTCTTTTTCAGGGACAAGTTCCCCATGACTCATTTAACTCTGTTCTCTCATGGGCCCCAAAATACTCAGTTTGGAGCCCTTGGTTAGTGTGCAGCCATTTGATAGTCAGACATTTCAGAGCTCGTCCTTGTGTCTGACATTTCTCACAAAAAAAACTTTTATCCACCTGTCCAACAGGTTACTGCACCAGACAGTCTCTATTCTTGTGTCTATTTTCATGCTCAAATTACAAATAGGTACCTACCAAAGCACCTGACAGTCTCCTGTCCTCAAAGGAGTTGTTCCACAGTGCTCAGGAGAAGGATTTCAGCAGTGAAAGGTGTCTGCTGTAAAATATTTTGCTTTTTCACCTGGCAAACTGAGACTGGTCTTCTCAGTGGCAGCCACTCCAAAACTTTTTATATACTGTTAGAAATGCAGTTGGAGGCTTCCAAACTTCATTTCCTTTTGCTCTGCTAATAATAAAATATTAACATGTATCAGCTGCTATGTGAAAGGAGGAGGAGGAGGAGGATGGTGATGATGGTGATGATGATGATTCTTCAAATGAGTGAGTAACCTGAGCTAAACAGGCTGAAGTTTAGTTTCGGTGTCTTTTTTTTTGGCCCCCTCTTCTAAGAGACGCTTGAATTTCACAGTGATGTATTTGACCGCACGTGGAAGCCCTCAGCTCCTTGTCTTGTTAAAAGACTTTGGAGTAAATAACATTTTTACATGCCTTAAATTATTTAACAGATTTTTCAAATATGATTGATTAAGCACCTTCATCTGCAAAGGAAGATGAGTGCTTGGATGACACTGATAAATATTTTGCTCTCATTTGCCCAAACAAGACAGCTTTAGAGATGCTTGCATGGGACTGAACAGTCTAACAACTTGCACCCATAACCAGTAGATACTGAAAACTGGGCTGTAAGTAACACCCTAGATGTTCTTCATTAGTTATTCTGTGTGCAACATGGCTGCCAGAAATCAGTGTCAGCCCGTTCTTGCTTTTTCTCTTCTGATCCGAAGTGATAGTTAAATAGGCAGTGGACCAGTCTCGTTAAATGAATCCCAGTGTCTTTCACCGATGTTGTTTTATTAACCGTCAAAGTCCATGGCAGAGGAGCTCTCTTGCCAGCGCTTGTATGCAAGCGTTGGGTCTGGCCGGGGTCAGTCATGCCTTTGGGTTATGTTCGCTGGCACTTTTTCTCCTTGCAAAACTGTTCGTTGTCTTGAGTTGGTAAATGGAAAACCAGCTGAGGTCTCCAGCGGAAACAAGACTTTTAGGGAATTACTGATGGGCTCCAAGGAAACGGTGCTTATCTGCATGCAAATTGGAATGCTTAAAACACGTGCAACAGTCGGGAGAGAAAGTAGTAGAAAAAGTGCCTTTTTTTCCACAGCTGGTGGAAAAGTTTGAGTACAGACTAATTGCTAGAAGGATATCTTAGGCTTCGTGTTTGAAAACTGTGTATCCAAACTGTCTTTTGATCCTAATGAATAATCTGAGTTTGTCTGCAAACACACAATGCCAAGCAAAGCATTTTGGCAAACCATTTACTTGATGAAAAAATGTAGCTTCAGGGCTGAATAATTTGTTGACAGAATATTTCAGAAATAATGAAAGACATTTCTGCTCTCTGTGATGGATACCTTGCACAATGAAATGACTACAAGGATGAGGGGAGAGCAGTGGATGTCATTTGTTTTGGGTTTAGAAAGGCTTTTGACACTGTTGCCTGCAGCATTGTCATTTGGAAACTGAGGACGAATGGGCTGGATGCACGGATGGTTAGATGCGTTGAAAGTTGGCAGGACTGTCGGGCTTGGAGAGAGGTAATTGATGGCTTTGATGTTTAGCCCGTGCCAGTGAAAAGCAGAGTACGCTAGGGGTTGATGCTGGGGCAGACAGTCCATGTCTTCATTGAGAGACTGGATGGTGGGACAGAGTCACCTTCAGCAAATGTGCATCCAGGGATAAATGAGGGGAAAGGGGCTGTTGGTGCCGAGCCGAAGAGTGGACCTTCGTTTGAGAGAGACCTCGAGGATTTGTCTGTTGGGTCAAAATCAACCTCATGAAACTCGACATGGAGTATAGGGTAGAGGTTTTGTCCTTGGGGTGGAATAATTCCCATGCATTGGCAGAGGCCGGGGACTGACTGGCTGGACCAGAGTTCTGTAGAAAAGGACCTGGGCCATACAGTGGCGGCCAAGGTGAGTAAAAGACACTAGGATGGTGTCACCGTGAGCCAGTCCATTAAGAAGAGCACGGCTGGCACGTCAAGGTACGTATTTAGTCCCTCTACTCAGTGCTGGAGAGACCACACATGGAGCAAGGTGTTTTGAGCCCCAGAGAAGCCTCTCAGGATTGACACAGAGTGGGTTAAGAGGGGATTTAAGAGCAGTCTCCCATTACTGCAGGCACAGTTGCAAAGGTATGGAGTCAAACTCTTTCTTGTTACTGGCAAGTGATAAAACAAGGGGCAATGGCCATGAGTTGAGGTTTGGGATGTTCAGGTTGGACATGAGAGCAAGTACCTTTCGTGGAAAGATGGTGCAGGTCAGGACAGGTCACGAGAGAGGTGGGGGGGATCTCTGTCCTTGAGAACAGGACATGTCTGAGTATATGTTTATTTGAGGATACTGTTGTGGAAAAATTTCAGGAGGAATCTCATGGGCCAGTTTTGGATTTGTTGGTGCCTCGTTGTGTTTTGGCAATCGCGGTTGGACAACTGGCACTCGAAAGAGTGAAATCAAATGCAATCTGGCAGCAGATGGATAGCCATGAGCTAGCTTGGAGCAGTAGCTGGTTCTAGGTGAGGGGAAGAGCCTGCTCTACTGCCATGCCCAGCCACAGAGGAGAGTGGTGGCAGAAGACCAACGTGGGTATGCTGGTTACTCAGACGGTGTTGGGTAGACCTCTTAAATAAAAAAATGCCACTTTCTTAACAGGAATTTTTGCCATCGCCTTTGTTTTGCTTTCTAGTAGACTCGTGGTGTGTAGCGTTTTTGCATGACCTTGTTGTCTTCCTTTTTCAATATCTTTTTTTTTTCTTGCAGTACTGAGCACTTCTAATTACCTTTGGCTTCAAAGTAGTGGCACGTGTTTCCTATGACTTCATCTCAAATAAAGTCTAAGAACGTAAACTGCACTTTAAAAATTGACGGTTAAATAAATATAGCTGGGACTGTTGCAGTCAGTAGCCTTGATAGAAAAAAAACAAACAGGGGGTTGTATATGCCTGAGTTGTTAAAAACCTGATCTTTTTATTTCAGGTTTAGATATTTATCAAGGCAAAATGCCACAGCAAGAAGTAATACTTCACATGATGACCACCACATATAGGAAAGACAGGTCAGGCAGGATCAACTTCATTTCCATGGCAACTGCTTAATCGCTAGTGGAAGAGGCTAACTTCAGCCTAAGTGCTGTTTCTTTACATTAGTTTCATTGCTGGGTCTTAAGCAGGCTTATTTTTGCAATGACCTGATGGGCATTGGAATCACAGTAAACAGCAGTTGCCTTCCTAAGAGCCTCTGTGTAGTCCGACATCGTATTTTAGGCTCTTTTATGTATTTCTGTACACGCAAGGTTGCAGTTTGCCAGCACACAAGCTTTCAGCTGAAAGGTGTATGGAGATTTCCTCCTCGCGGCCACGGGGACGCCACTGGAGCTTGGTGGGAAGCTCGAGCTGTCGCTGTTTGTAGCCATCCTGACCTAAGGACTGTCAGGTTTGTTGGGTTTTTCTTTCCCTGTTCAGAGATCCAGCTCTCAGCGCTAAAACTACGTGACAGAATAGGAAACATGTTGTGATAGGACAAGGGGTAACGGTTTTGAACTAAAAGAGGGCAGATTTAGACTAGATAGAAGGAAGAAGTTTTTCACAAGGAGGGTGGTGAAGCCCTGGGACAGGTTGCCCAGAGAGGTGGTAGATGCCCCATCCCTGGAGACATCCCAGGTCAGGTTGGACTGGGCTCTGAGCACCCTGATCTAGTTGAAGATGTCCCTGCTCATGGTCGGGGGGGGTTGGACTAGGTGACCTTTGAAGGACCCTTTCAACCCAAACTACTCTATGATTTTATGAATCTATGATTCTAGCTGATGTGCTTGAGGAGGGCACGGTGGCAACAGGACTTACATATACTTGAGTTTTGTCCTTTAATTTATCATGTCTAGAACTGAAGGGACACGATACAATCCCTTAAAATGGCAGCAGTGTGTGCCAGAAAGCTGTCTGAGGCTTCAAACTGTGTTTAGCTACTGTGGGATGACATTTTCCTTTATTCCCAGAACTTGCAGGGTGGTTTGGATGAAGCTCCAGGGAAGACCTCGGTGTGCAACTTCCACACACTTTGCATGAGTAAAAAATGGAGTAATTTTATTGTCAGGCTTATTATATTACTTGGACAAATTCAAGTTGCCACTAATAGATTCTGCTGCAGCGGCGAGTCCTAAGCATCAAGACGCAGCTGAGAAAGTTGAAATCTGGGAAGGAAGTGAAAACAGGAATAAAATTTCAGACCTTAGAGGGCAAATAGTAAATATTTAATGTTTGATGACTGTGTGTCACCTGACTGTGTCCCTTATAGCTGGTCCCTGAATTCATGCCCATACTTAGACCATTCCCAAACCCTCAAAGTCGTGCCTCAGGTGTGAGTGGAGATAGAAGACTTCTGATGACGCTGAGATCTGGGTTGAAACATTCAGGCAGGACTCACAATGCCAGTAGGTAATTAGCAGTGCATTTACTTTTTTGTGAAGGACTCCCTGAAGTTTAAATGAATCCTTCATGTAAAGGATGCAGAGGGATTTTGAAGACCCAACGCTTTGCACAAGGCTTTAGGCTTGATGAAAACAGCCTCTGTCATTGCTGCTTTCTCCTGGCACCGGTTTAGTAGTGAGTTGTAACGTGGTGCTGGCTAAAAAACATGCTTTGGGCTCTATTACAAAAGATGCTTTAGAAACACAGATCGAAACCAGATTGCCTGGTCTGAAAGACGTGCGGCCTGAACCAGAGCACTGGAAGTTAAATCGTCGTGGCCGGGGAAGAGTGGAAGACTTGGGATAACTGGAGTTATCCCCCGTAATGTGGTGCTTAGGTGGTGCCAGTTCTTTTAAGAAATAAATGGTCACGGGGTAGGAGGAATATCAGCGACTCCTTTGTCTGCCAGCCACAACCTTCCTCTAATGGGGTCAGTAAAAAAAAACGTGGCGACAGTCGAAGAAATGGGTTATTTCTTCACATTGTCTAATTGGCGTTTATTTTCTGTACGTCAGAAAAATCCAATACAGATTCAGAAGTGAAGGCATTTTGATAACTGTTACTTAAATACACTTAGATTATGAAGAAGTGGTTTTTCTCTCTGCTGGAAAAGGCTGGCTGGTACTTTAGAAGAGAACCACAGTGAAAATAAAAACCCACCATATGGTTTTGTAAGCAAACTTGCATATCAAAGGCTTTAGCCTTCATTTAATCTTTCCTTATGGATGGCTGACAAATATCGCATTGCCCAGCTAACCCAGCTGTGGATGAGGAACAGACTGATGGAAAAATGGAAATTGATGTGCCACTTGTCCCTGAAATCTTTTTCTTTTTTCCTTTTTTTTTTTTTTTTTCTTGGCCATTTGGTAAATCTTTGCAAAAAAATGTATTTCAGCGAGAACAAAGATTTCTTCACAAGTCTGATTAGCTGTCACTTCAGTTAACTCTTAATAAACACAAAACCTTTCAGATGCACGCGTTTGAATAAAGATCACGTAATCATGTTTTGCTGACTGGAAATCCTTTGGGGATTAATACGTGTTGAAGTCTGTGTTTGTTCAAGCAAAAATGAAATAGCATGCGCTGGCTCTTAGGAACTTTGAAATAAAATGAATTATTACTTCCTCTGCAAATTGGAACCATGCATATGGGAGCATAAAACGCATGAATTGGTCTAGATCCTTCTGAAGGGGCGATTCTGATCTTCGTTAGTAATCTGGATGAAACAGTTGCTGACTGCAAATAAACCGTGTTGCTGAATACAAAACAAACCGTATTGAGATGAAGAATAGGGACGGGGTCTTTGAATTCGTCGTGTCGCAATGCATAACTCGGGAGCACATCTTGTACTCTGAACTGCATTGGAGTGTAAAGGCCAAATTAAGTAAAGAACCGGGCACGCTTCCAAACGACTAGCGCATTAAACTGCGGCCCTCCGATGGGTTGTCTGCTAGGAAGCGTGCAGTGAGGCCACCCTTTGATACTCTTTGGCAAGGAATAGCACGTCTAATTTTGGCCTTGACATTACAAAAGGATGCTGTAGCTTCTGTTAGAGACGTGAAAGCACGCTGCGTTGGAGATGGAGCCTCGGCATAGAAGAAGCTGCTGGTTTGCTATTTGGGTGCGATTAGAGGTGCGAGTGAAATATTGTGGTAATATTGCGTTATACTCATGGGGTGATAACAGTGATTCATAAGGAAAAGAGATCCTCTCTGTATTGAGATTGTATCTCTGCAAAATGTTAAGGACGAAGGATGCTTAAATGTGTTACACTGATGCAATACAGTTGTGTTTATCCACTTTTATATCCCACATGCTGCAATACTATACTTACTTGTCTTGCATGCCTGCAGCTTGGGGAGCTCACTAATGGCTGATCTGGCAGGTAAAAGAAGAAAATTTGCTTTAACAAATATTTGAAATAAATCTTAGGACGGTGGCTTAGGGAGCTTTTACACTTTCTTTGCTCAGCGGCAGGTTCTGCTCCTCCTTTTGATACCCAAACAAACCACCCGTGACTGTTGACAGAGCAAAGGGAGTATGTCAGATATTTCCTGAATTAACCTTTTCTATCACCGAGTTTAACTTTCACTGCTTTTAGTTATCTAGTACCTCTTAATTTGTTATCTCTGGGGTTATCACGGTGCTGTGAGAGCAGTGGATTTTTTGTTTCACCCAGCAGGCCGAGCGAGAGCGGTGTTTACTGTCGTGATATGGACACAGGTTGTAGAGCGTGGTGGCTCATAAAGCTTGTCCCACTACCTGGCCAGCCGCTGGGGATATTTTCTGTACCTCTTTGTGATTTACATGGTTCCAAATACTGCATCTGTCCTCTGCGTGCTTCTTTCTCTGTGTCCCGTAACTTGGAACAAGATGAGAAATATGATGAAGGTGATGGGTTTTGTTCTTCTTTTTAAATAACCCATGGAATGAAATTGGACGTTGATCTTCAAAGGCAAGAAAATAATGTTTGCAGTGTGTTTTTGGCATGAATCAATAGCCTTTACAAGGAAGAAACTCACTCCAAGGGGAACGCTTTGAAGGTGGTATTCATGCCCTTACTATTGTTTCAGCCCAAGTCCACGCTATTCTCAGTATTTGAGGTACTTTTAGCTTGTGATCATTGAATGCAGCTTGTTTGGATGGCCAGTGCAGCATACAGGTGCGCAAAGTCTGCAGTCTTGGATGGAGACTTGAAGAAGGAGCATGGGGGAGTTTGAGAAGCCAAGCAGATAAGACAGCAGCGGACCCTGGGGTGCCAGAAGTATTCATAGTTGCAAGAGAAATGCTGTGTTGGTGCTGGTTTGAACCCTGTGGTCCGTTGGTACGGGGGCGGTGTATTGTGATACTGTGAGAGTAGGAAGGTTATTTGCACGTTCAGATGTGAAGATGCTTTTCCAACAGGAAAACTCAGTGAATAGAGTAAGTTCTTGCTTTTGTTGTGGTACGCTTGAAGGTTAGAAAAGGCTCTACGTATGCTGTTCTCCAAGCACATCTTCGTTCATCTCTCCGAGTACACATTTTTAACCTGGTGATTGTTGTGTTTTGTATTAGCAAAGTGCAAGCAAGATTAGGTACAAAGCCTTTAATGTGATTAGAAATAGCTGTTTAGATGTGTATCTCATTTATTATTTGTAATTGTCTTGAGACTTGGCAATCTGCCTTATATGTACAAATAGTAGTTTCCCCTCAGAATGGTTTAACAAGTTGAAGTATGAAGATATAGAAAGTCTGTTCTAAAGATAGGCAAGTATAATTAGCAGAAAATAAATCGTTACAGAAAGTAGCTATTGGCGTTTATGATAGTAGGTCTCTTTCAGAAACTTTTGTTGAGTGTGAAATCCTGATGCGTAAAATTAACTTATTTGATCAGTAAATGCCCACAGGTTATATAGGTTTGGTAAATTGATTATTTTGTCTTCCTCGCTGCTAGTTCACAGTGTCTCTCTCTGTGCCACAGTATGTGTGAAAATATTCTCTGAGTGATATGAGCCAATTTTCTAATGACTTTGCTCATATTACTTCAGCGTGTAAAGATGGGAGTGCCTGGAGTAGAGGGATTTTGTTTCATGAGCTGACCAGAAAAAAAAGAAAGGCTTTTTTAATGAACTACATTTTCTCCTTCACTGAATTCTAAGTGTTAAATTCATGTTGATTTGAAGAAAACAAAGAATCTGGCTCCTATCTGGGAGCTTCCAACAGAAATGAAAAACTGAGCCTGAGTGTAGGAGCCTTCACCAAACCGGAGACAAACGGAGGTCTGGTCTTTCTTCAATCTGCTTTGAACCAAAACATACTGATTTGTCTCTGATAGATCAAGATCAAGTTCTTTGCTCATTCGTGGGCTGACCTAAACCTGATCCTCAGGATAGTGTCCTAACCATGGTGTTATGACATATTTGGGGTGGCCCATTCTCAGTCTCTTCTGGCAAAGAGATTCCAAGTGAAGAAACTGTCCAAAAGAAGTGCAAATGTTCACCAATGCTTGACCTTGATCTCAGAAGACTCTTGATTCCCTGAGATTTTTTTTTTTTGGCGGCCAAGTAAGGCATTTTTCCTTGCCAGACAGAACAGCCTTCTTGGCACACTTGGTGGTTTCATGGTGCGAGTATTTTCCTGAGGTCTTCCAAGCAAAACCATAATGACAAACCGCAATAGCACATAAGAATAGTTTTTGAATGGCCAAAACTGCATAACTCCGTTTTAATAAATATTGCATTGTGAGAAGCAAGTATTCTTGGCTTTCCTGAGCAATTGTCAATGAGTTTTAATGGAAATGATGGTTTGGTTTTGGTTTTGAAATTACGGCATTTGTTTGTTGCGTGTACTTTGAGGATCTGGGGAGAAGGTTCCTGCTGTGAGGGTTTTCCCCCTTCTTTAGAAGGTACCAGCTGCATCTTGATATTGATACTTAAAAGATAAATCCCCTATTAGTGTAGATTTTGGTCAGAAAATAATTACTCAGAGTGATTAGACGAAGGTGCAGAGCAATGTCAGGCCGGGGATACAAACTCTGCCTGCTACTAGAGTGTGAACGGAGATGTTCTGCTAGGTTAAATAATTTCAAACTATTGTATTTAAATAACTCTCCAAAGTGTTTTAGGAGTAACAACCTATCAGCACCACAACAACGTGGAGGATAGGAGATCCTCAATACTGTATTCCTGGAGGCGTTTGCATTTGAATTAGGCCAAGCAGAGGAGGAAAACTCATCAGCCTGTACACACACTTTGTGGTACCGCTGACGCAGGGTTCTCAGCAAGGCTCCCAAACCCAACGGGGTGGAACGACTGGGGCCTGGCCCCAGGGCTGCAACAACCAAATCAGTCAATTCTGATGTGGGAAAAGGAGGGTGTATGTCGTATCTCAGGCTTATAAAAAATAATCCGTGTGAGCAAAAGATGGATTTTAATTTCTACTCCTAGACCCAATTTTAAGAACTCTCCTGGGAATCTTGAGAGGAGTTAGTGACTCACAGCGTGCTTAATTACCTGTTAATTTTACTTTGTGCTGAGCAGGCAAAAAATAAGAGTTGAGTGGACTGCCCTGAAAGGCTTATTGCTTCTTTGGCTAAGACAGAGAAATTAAAGAGAGAAAACAAAAGCACTGTTGATACAACAGCCAGTTTGTTGAGAAGAGTGCTCAAGTCAAGAAAACTAGTTGAGTTTTCTGAATGGTGTTTCCATGTCCTGCCCACGGGGGCAGGCTGGCTTGAATCGTGTGTTGATTTCAATACAAATTCAGATGTGAGAAGAAATCTAAATAGAGAGATAGGAACCTGGAAGGTGCAGATGGATGGCATTTTAGAAGGGAAAAGACAAATGACAGCAGCTCCATTGGCCTGGTTTGTCCACAGTAGACTCAAGGACAGGTTTCTGAACCTTAAGTAGGTGTTGAAATTCTGTGGGAATAGGTCTCCCCTTTGGCACTGTATGTTCATCAGAAAAGTAGTCACATAGATAATTTGACTGTCTGGATGGGCTCACCTAATAGGAAATGGTATCTTTTGGGGTTTTATTTCAGGGAACTAATTCTAATTTCATGCAGGATCCACATTCTTGTTCATAATGGTACAAATCACGTTTTTGAAGCAAGCTAAAGCAGACTTGGGCAAGTTACTAACGGGAGCATTTTTTCTTCAGTAACTTTAGAAAAGTTCAATAAATATTGCCATTTGAGCGCAGATCTAATAAATGTTTTTATGCCCAGTCAGAGACCAGTCTCGTTTTCCTGTATCTAGTGCTTTTGCACATCGTAATGATCATTTTATGCATTTGTCCTCTACTTGCATGGGATGAATTTTTAATGTGCAGGCAGAGGGTGACATTTTTATTGCTTTTATGAGCATCAGAAATGCATTTCAAATTCAATTATATACTGTCTCTGGAAATACCACACAAGTGACTTGCCAATAAATACAACTTGTGGATTACTGAAAACTAAGAAGGACAGTAATCAGCAGAGTGACTTAAACTGTGGGAATTGAGTAGCGTATTACTTGTGACTTCAAAAAATACAAGGTAATGCATATTAGGAAGAGTAATTTAAACTTCATCTAGACACTGATAAACCAGCATAATTATTTCTGGAAGAAGATCGAGAGAGTTTCTACAACTCAGTGAAGAGAAACTCACTGTGTGCCCCAGCAGTTCACAATGCAATGAGAAATACTTATTTTAACGTGTAGAGAAAATAGCAAGGACGTTACAAACAGTGAAAATGATCTCACAGAACATGATTGCAGGAATTATGCTGTGGAATTGAACGACAGATGAAGACAAATCAGGCTTAGGCTGAAGTCTCCTCAGAGAGAGAGTGAAAATCCTTAACTTCTTAATAATTTAGAAAATTACAGCTGACTTGCAGTGAATTAGTATTCTGTTAAGCTGCTAACGAGGAGGCTAGGGAGGACCAGCTGGCCAAAGCACCCTACAAATCAATAAGATACTGATTTTAACGGGAAAATCCAAACTGCTAGATATACAGAACTTTGATGATAACTTTTAAAGAAAATTGGAATATGCCTGTGCACGACCACACACATCCGTAGGCACAGGATTTGTAATGCTTTGCACTAAGGTGGAAGAAGAAAAAGTGTTATTTAAAAATCACACACACAGGATCACACAGAATCATTAAGGTTGGAAAAGACCTCCAAGATCAAGTCCAACCATCAACCCAACACCACCATGTCCCCTAGACCATGTCCTGAAGTGCCACGTCCACACATTTTTTGAACACCTCCAGGGATGGTGACTCCACCACTTCCCTGGGCAGCCTGTTCCAACGCTTGACCACTCTCTCCGCAAAGAATTTTTTCCTAATATCTAATCTAAGCCTCCCCTGGTGCAACTTGAGGACATTTCCTATCACTGGTTACTTGGGAGAAGAGGCCAACACCCACCTCACCACAACCCCCTTTCAGGTAGTTGTAGAGAGCGATGAGGGCTCCCCTCAGCCTCCTCTTCTTCAGACTGAACAAGCCCAGTTCCCTCAGCCGCTCCTCACAAGGTTTGTGCTCCAGACCCCTCCCCAGATCCGTTGCCCTTCTCTGGACACGCTCCAGCGCCTCAACGTCCTTCTTGCAGTGAGGGGCCCAACACTGAACACAGGATTCGAGGTGCGGCCTCACCAGTGCCCAGTACAGGGGCACGATCCCTGCCCTGCTCCTGCTGGCCACACTAGTGCTGATACAGGCCAGGACGCTGTTGGCCTTCTTGGCTACTTGGGCGAGATCAGATACCAGTTTGTCTTGAAATCTGAAACAACTAAATAAAGTGTAAGCCCTTATCTTGAGTAGGTAAGTAGAGAAGAAATCAGCATTTTCTTTCGGAGCATAGAATAACAGAGTAGTTCGTGTCTGGAGGGCCCCTGGGGTCATCTGGTCCAAACCCTCCTTCCAAACAGGAGGTGAGGTTGAGCTAATCAAACCAACATAGAGCACTGTGGAGGGAGGAGATGTCCTGTCCAGCACAGCCTCTACTCCACTGCAATTGCAGGGAGATGCTCAACATCTCCCGCATCCTCTGTTGGTGGAACCAAGGTTGCTACGCATGACCTGGATTTCTAAGTCCAGGGTAATGGGATTTACCCTTCCAAATGGCACCAGAAGTCCAGGAGCTTTTGTTCCTCTGTGTTTACCTTTCATAAGCAAACTGTTCTCACTGCTGACTTCACAGGGGCCTGGATGTCTAAGGGGCGACTGAAAAGTGACTCTCTCTAAGCCACTGAGGTCCGTCACAACCTCCATAGACACATGCCACTGAATTGTCATTAGAGAAAGAAAAAAGCATGTCTTTATAAGAAAATATCCAACCTTGTCTTATAGGCTCCCAAATGAAGACCTCTCTGTCCCAGGTAATGCTGTTCTAGTACTTGTCTTACTGCTAGAAACTGGGAAATGAGACAAAAATCTCAGTTTATCTGATTTCTAGTTGCGCTGGACCTGGCCTTCCTTCACCTGTAGGATGGTCTTCACGATCTGATCTTTCTCCCATGTAGGTAAAAATTACTCTGAATACATATTGAATGACAAATTTGTTACTTCAGCAAATGTTAACAGAGCTTTTTTGGAGGAGGTTATCAGGGAGGACCTTGTTGTGTTTTAAGTCAATGCTTGCATGCTCGCTCTGATGCTGCAGCTGTGATCTGCATGCCTGTTCCAAAAATGAGTTATTGAATACTTGGGACTATTAAAGGGCATTTTGTTAGACATTAATCACCTGAGAGGAGTAAATTGCCTCATCTGTAAACTTAAGGAATAATCATCAATAACATAGAAATTACAGAAATGGATTTATGGCAAGTGCTTTCAACAACCATTGCTCACTTCTTTTAACTGTATTTTCATATCTGTCACTGAGTCAGGTTTTAATCTTAAGTGTTTCCTTCTAAACATACATAATGGCTTTTTTAATCAAGATGCCATGTGTCCTTGAATAAGTCAATGCACAGTAAATAACTACATTTGCCTTTGTTGGCCAGAGCCGTAATCTTATCATGACATCCTTCTTTCTGTGCAAAAAAAAAAAGCTGACTGGCATAAATTATATTTTAAAAATAATTTTTGATAGGGTGCTAGATTTACTGTTTCGTGAGGACAGGCTGCGCTCATAGCCAGGATCACCGGATGCTGCCAGGGGCAGCGTGGCACATCCTGGGTTACAGGGCTCAGGGCACAGATTCAGCACCAGAAAAGGTAAAGGCAGGTCCTGCTTGACCAACCTGATC
>NW_010523953.1:0-107072 GCF_000687285.1 Phaethon lepturus
GGCTGACGGCCCGCCCGCGTCCGGGGCGCCTGCAGGAGAGCCATTTTGTTTCGCCACCTCACAGAGCACAGGGCGAGGAGAGCTGCCGGTTTGGGCGACATGCACTGACAATATCTCCTCGTCAAAGGGCTGTATTTAATCTAAACACTGTAATGAGGCTTATCGGTGCGTTTGCTGCATCCAGGAGTACTAGAACAAAGGGGAAAGGTTTAGGCGTGGGGCAGCGCAAGGTGCACCAGGTGCGATAGTGTAAAGGTCAGCTGCGTGCCGCCATCCACGCACACCGCCGGGGCCCGGGCGGCCGCGGGGAGATGAGGGAAGTCTGCAGCGTTTTCTTTCTTTTCCGGTCTAGCGTAGCTGCGGATCTGACAAAACAACCCACAACCACAATAACAAAACCTGTGCGCACTTACCAGCAGTGACAGCACACAGGCATGCCTTTTATGTTATGTTTATGACACAGCTTGCAAAGTCTCAGGCGACCATATTACTGGCTAGGTCCAGTTAAAAACAGAAATTAGTATACCAGTTCTCGTTGACATTTGCATATGCATATTCAAACGGGAACAGAACCTACTTTTTATTACTTTTATATAAGTACACATCTCTCAGAGCCTGTTTGACAATCACTTTTTTCATGCATGTAAGTGGCAAGTGGGTCTGCAGAGCCTCTTGCTCTAAGGAGGCCAAAGGAAAAAAAAAAAGTTAAAAGACTTTAACTTGCAGGTTCAATGACCCTTTTTGAGGTTATAAAATAGCGTAGAGCATGCTTTAGAAATAAGTTGAAATTAGTTCTAAAATAGCTGTAACTTGTTTGCCAAATCGATTTCCTCTGTGAAGCAATCCAACCAGCTGCCCTAGAAACTTGCAAACATCCATTTTATAATAGATTTGCCATAAAGGCAGTAAAAGTAACATAGCATAAGAGTTTGAGAGTTACAATTTAAATTTCAGAAGTGCACCATTAGTTATTGGGTTAATTTTTGTTTATGCCATGGCACTGCCACTGAAACGGGTAATTGCTATGTGCGTGGCGAATACAGTACCTAAGTCATGCTGCTACAGCAAAACTTACATTAGGATTAAAGTAGTATAAATGAAGATGAGATATGCAGTTTGGGAAAACTGAAAGTATTCTTGAAGGCTTCTGACTACGTTATACCATGCAGCTGTCACGATACGATATACCTAGTAAGAAAAAGAGCTGCTTTTCAAGTGTTAACTGCTGCTTGCTTGACCTTCCGGCTAGATTTTTAGCATTTTGAGCTGTGGATATTTTTGACAAAAGTCCAAAATCTTTACTGTCTCTCACAGAGTTCCACCATCTCTGCAGAGTTCCAGACTGTGCCCTTTCTTCATTATAACATGATTTCAAATACATCTGCCAAATGAAAATACAACATGTAGAAAAGATTGGTTTTGTTGAGAAGCATTTTTTGTGCAGTATGAAAAGCAAGCAGCATTCTGAACATACCAAATGATCCACAGGAATAAAATTAAATGATGACTACAATCAAGATGTTTCAGCTTATTATAGCACGTGGTGCCAAGAAGTAAATAACAGTGCTTATGTTTGTCTCCTTAGCTGCTCGTGTGTCTTTACCGATCCTTTTCAAGGCCAGGATTTGCTCTACTCTCCCTTTAAAGTTCTGAAAACCAAATACCTACTAAAAATGCTTCATGACATGCGCGTTATTGTAGTCTTAGTTATCTGTTTATATAATGCCATAGAAACGTGTATGGCACTTGCAGAAGGGTATAATTGGCAGGACTCCACCCTGAGGACTTTGGAATTTACTTAGATACACCGCCACAGAGAATGACAAACAAAGGGTGGAGAAGGGGGAATGGCAGGCTGAAGGTCACAACAGTACAGCATCATGAACTACGCTTATTACTAACGCATGCACCTGGTCATTAATTGCTATTTTTTAATTGTCACAAAGGTGTTAGTTTCATAATTCCCATGCTTAACAATAATTTCTTCTCTTGCTTTCCTTAATAATCTATCCATGACAAAGATGGCTTTTTACAGTCTTTAAAGGCTTTTATGAAAAGAACTATTTCCTCTTGATCAGTTATCCATTTGGCAAAGCTGTGATGTACAGCTCACATTGATCAGAGCTGTCGGTGTTTTAGGAAGCTAATCTTGTGCAAAAAGCTCAGTTCCCTCAAGAAGTGCTGATTTCAACTCAAACCTGTCACAGGGTTGATGTAGTTTTGACTGAGTATAGACAGAAACCTACCCTCCTCAGCAGATAACTGTGTCGCTAGAGTGGGGGACAAGTGGACAACATTAAGAACCGCACAGATGTTCTAAGAGACATGCCTAAGCTGCCTTCTTCCAACTCATGTGCAGTTAACTTCTTTGACAAGACATTTGCAAAGCAAGACCCTGATCTGTAGCACCAAAACAAGCTTCAAAAAACAAAAGGCCACTGAGTAATTCCACCAAGCTGTGAAGTCTCTTTGTGGCGTCACCATTCCACAGGACAGTACATGCTTAAGTATCGTGATAACACATGAAAAAAGAATTTGCCTTACCTGAGCTTAGTATCCTGCAGTTCAAAAGTCATGGGGAAAGATCCACATCTTCCACATGTTGCCTCTACTACTGCAGCCTTCAAGAAGCAAGAGCAAATCTGCCTGGAAAGTGGATGATCCTTGTTGTGCAAAGTACCCAAAGCTGTTTGCTTGGTGGAAGAGCATGGAGTTGGCACGCCAGAACACCACACAGAACAGGATAGCTGAAAAATGTGCTGATTCATGTGCATCTCAGATTATAGCATAAAGCTGCCTGTCTTAGGAGTGATGCTTCTGTACTTACTGACACTAATTGTTGTTTCTCTCACTCTGTGGGGATAAAATAAGCAAAAAAATCTCAACACCCCACCATCCTGTAGAGATTACCCATGTCCCAAACATCTACGAGAGCACTGTTAGCTGATGCAACCTCTCCAATATCAAATGCCAACCTAACTCATGAAATACTGAAAGCACAGAACAATGTTACGCCATAGGTCCCTCAGAATCAGCATGCCATCTCCTGCCATACCTGCAACAGTCAGTTCTGGAAATGAGCTAATCACTGAATACAGATTAGGTACTCATCCAAATAGAATTATCCTCATCCAAAAAGAATTATCATGCTTTTATTGAACACAGGTCATTTAAAAAATCTGACTTTTTTTTTGCCCGCACCAAAACCTCTGCAAGAATCCCACCACATTTTTGCGTAGGAAGTGAGTAACAAAAGGCAATCCTCAAGGCAATGGGCAAATAGTCTCTGTATTTCACCCAGCCACTGCTTATCAGAATTGCCTCAGTGTCACCCAGCACAAGCTTTATGCAAACTCCAGTCTTTATACTGAGGGAAAAATAAGCAATTGCTCAATACATGGCATCAGTTATCAGTGATCTGGATTAAACTGTCTTATGAATGTAACACTGAGAACTACGACAGAGAACTGAGTCTGAAAGGGCTGGAGTCTCAAAGCTGCTGCTTTTCCCACAGCAGCTCCCCTTCAATGTGTTAGGTTAGCTTGCATCGCATTTCTGCTTAGCAGCAAAATTACTAGCAAATTTACTTTCTAGAAGAAGTTTTGTAATGATAGAAATATCACTTCAATATTAGGTTCTACAAAGAGTTTATGTAACACACAGGAGAAGGGACAACCTGCCATTGAAACATTCAAGAGTGAAAGTCTCCTTGGACTGTGTCTTGGTGGGGAGAACCCTCGCCTAAGTGCTGAATAAATACCAGTATCTCTTAATGGAACTAGTATAATCTCTTACAAAAAAAGTAGGAGGAAATCTTTTGTAGGGGCTGCTGACTTTTATTAAAGACAGAATTTTTTTTTTTTTCCCTGAAGAGTCTTCCCTGTGAAAATACAGTGCTTTTCTGTGTTACGGCCACTGTCGCTGCCCGTTACGATGCTCCATTCAAAAGCAGAGACTTTTTTGCGAAGCCTGGGCCTCTCCAACCTGTTGACTGTAGTATCTGCTGCTTTATTTGCTTGATTTGTGATAGTCTTTGTTTCATATGTAGTTCTTGTTCAAATTATGTTACATATGGCTGCAGAATCCTTACTTTCTCTGCTTCCAAAATTATGATTTGTAACACGCCAGACTCCATTGGCCACCAGAAATCACTTAGAAAAGGTGATGTAAGAAAGAGTATCTTTTGGCTTCTCTAAAGGTTTTAAAATGCTGCAAAGAACACAGAATGATCTAGAGAGAAGAGGTACTCATTTATAAAATGATGTTATGGTATTTTCAGAGGCACAATAAAGGAATTGATTTCCGAAGTGGATTTTGTAAGAAGATTTATTTTAATTAACTGATTTCATGATGAAACATGGTCTTAAACAAAATAGAGATCAGTATGAAAATAAAATTATACACAGAAGAATCTTTTCCCCAAATGTTTTTGAATAACAGGAAATACAACACAACAATCCTGTATTCAACTGAGTAGATAACTATGCAAATCTGTAAGCAAACATTACAGAACATTCTTTGAAGCCAGGCACAACAAAAGACATTGTGTACCCCTGTAACACACTCAACACATTTCATATCTGCTCCTTCTGCCTCAAAGAAAAAAAAGTGAAATGTAACGCAATGTAAATGGAGAAAAAAACATACACCATCTTAATGCTTTACGCACATGTTCCCCATTTAGTGTTTTGTGAAAGGCATATACCAAATTCAGGTGAAACTTAAATTAGCTTGTAGAAAGATAGAAAAACTTGGTCTTGTATTTGATACACAGTCTTGTGAACACTTAACTGAAAAGTATGGAAAGGATTAAAAAATACACCACATGTGTTCTACTTAAAGCTTAGAAATAAATACACACTCTGTATTCTCAGTGCTTGAAATTTTTTAAAAACAAATAACTTGGTATAAAATTATATCAAGTAATTGTCAAAAATGAGGGAGATGCATCTATATACCTGTTAGATTCCGGATGCCTGCATCCCCACTACAAAACCTGTAAAACTGTATGCGCTTTCAAACATGCTGAATAGCCCAAACTGTAGTCTGGCAAGGGCAAGACTATCAACTGACTTGGGGGTACCAGTATTCCACACCACATACCTCATTACCTTCTTTTTCTCAAAAGTTTTCCCCTCCCATACTGTACCAGCCCTTACAAGTACAAATGTTCAGTCACTTATACAAAAAGCAGCCTTGCTGATTCATGGATGCCCTCAAGGCTATGTCACTCCAAGGAAAAAATGTAGAAAGCAAAAGCATCCTCCTAAGATTATTTATGTACTTAGTATTATTAAAATTCTTCTTCCTCCCTGCAATGCTGATAATAAACAGCAGTCTCCTGAGTGTTGCAGACTCATTGCAGAAAAATGTCCTGCTATATGGAACTATTGAACCATTATGGTCCAATGTACTAGCTGTCTTCTAGTTTAGGACTTAAAGTTTATATAAAACTCTTACCATCTCAGTTACCATGTTGAAGAAGAAAACTTGCAAGGAATTCTTCTTTTGACTCTTATACTGACTTACCCAATAGTCTTGGCTTTTAGGTAGGGAACCAGATCCTGAAATCTTCCTTCCCTCTTACACAGTATTTTTTCTGATAATGTCATTAGAGTGTAAATGGCGTCAAGACTCGCACCAGCTTGGCCAAAGCTAACTAGATCGTTGAGAATATTTTTATTACTTTAATTAAGTTTTAGAAATGTCCTGTCAACCCCTGAATGACAAAACACTTTTTGTGGAAAGTCATGGTTCTTAGGCAACCATAAGACAAACCCCAACCAGATAAAGTAAACATCTACATTTTCACACATCTAAATGTTAGGGATTTGGCCCATCACATTTAGAATGAAAGTCACCTTCAGTAGTGGCGATTTATCTTCTTATCGGATACTATTTCTCTTGCCAAATGCAGCTAGTAAACAACACAATAATTATTTGTACAAACAATAAGAGTAAAGAGGACTTCCAGACACCACCCTTATCTAGAAGCCTTCATTTTCCTGAGAGTGGTCCAAATAAAAACAACCCAAAACCAATAAAACAACAAAAAGCAACACCGAAGTAAGTTTTCCGATTGTGTACTTTAGGTTTTCAAAACTTAATAATTAGGTTAAATATGTCTTGCAGTGGCAGTAACACTAATGTATTTCAGGATGAATAGACATTTTTTCTGGACACATTACCATAGTCTAGTTTTCAATCACAAAAGTATTCTCTTTTGTATACCTAGTGGTCAGCACAGCTCACTGCCCTGCCCACTATTTGCAAAGTGCAGTCCTCTTCTGTCCCTACTCTTGCAGTCTTGTCTTCTCTCTAGCTCTGTTCCATGGTTTCATTTTGCATGCTCTATCTGCTGCGTGGAACTGCCACATCTTATCATTACAGCACCTACAATTACGTTCCTTCCTTAGCATTACTTGTGAGGCTTCAGAGATTTACTTGCTTATTCATACAGTAGTCTATTTTAAAATTATTCAGCTCCAATGTCTGACTGCAGTCAGCATGGCAATCAAATATGATATCTCAGCAAAATCTCCTTTTATTGACCTGATTTATACTGCTAGATGAGTATTTCTAACTATAAATTTAATTCTCATTCAAAATGAGAGGTGCCAAATAGTCAATGGAGTATGTGAGGAGCTGCTTGTATCGCAATTAACAGGCTACACAAATATGAAAGAGCTTTTGGAGGAAACCCGTTCAAGGGCTGTATGACAAAGCCTCCATCTGTGGAAGGCACAGTCCTCACTAACGTAGCAAATCAGCTGCTGCTATGATTTCTGGATCAGCACTCACCGGCCTCACTGCAAGAGCTACTCACCCTTCCAGCCAACAGCCTGAAGCAGCCCCTGGAGCTGAGAAATTCTGGTGATAGAAAACATTGCAAGAAAAATGCTTTGACTCCTTACTAATTTTTCAAAACCAAAGTGAAAGGACATTTTACCCTTGGGTACCTGATCAACTGTTTTTTAAAAAAAAATTACGACTGTTTTTCTTAAATGGCTCACAATCTAGATGTCAGAGTAACTGTGGTCCTATCGAATATCTGGATTGAAGGGAGGTACTCTTCTTGTAAAAGAGACCAGTTTAATTCTTCATGAAAAACTAAAAAAACCCATTCTGATACTATAGCTACTGTCAGCGTAGGTGTTGGGCAATTGTCTCTGGGTGACTGTAGGATTATGCGCGATTAAAAGGGAGAGGACGGCTGGCCTTTGGAAGGCAGACCAGAATAAAGGAGATCAGAGTCCTGTGAGTTTTGTAGGTCTACACATTTAAAAGCTGAGTACATTGATGTCAGCAGAAAACCATGGTGAATTAGTAGAACAATATACCTCCTGAGTGCTTAGTAAAAGCCCTTCAAGCAGACAAGGTTTCTTCTAGTAGGGATTGTGAGAGGTTTCTGAAAGTTCTAAAAAAGAAAAAAAACTGAAAAATGACAATTTTCATTATTCAGAAGGTTTTAAAGGGAGGAAGGATTGAAAGATGTATAGCTCAGCTCCCTTTCGCATTCACTATAAGAGATTTGTCAGAGTCCATATGGAGTTAAGTTTTTATTATTACTGTTATGCAACGTAATCTGACTGCATTTGGTACATAAAGGAAACAAGTTCAAAATTCTAATTATTGACTTAGAAGAGGGTTAATCAAGGAGTGTAAGTAACTATTTCACATAGTCCTCAAGAGATATTGTAATTGCATTTTGAATACGTACCGGTACTAAATGGACCGTAACCATTCCAGAGGAGTCCTTGACTGTCATCCTTTGACCTGCAGTCACGAGGAGCCATTCTAAGCAGTGACCGGGAGGTCATTATAATGTCATTGATATTAAACAGAACTCTCAAATTAACCATGAATTTACCCTAAAATACCTATGGCACAACATGGCTCTGAGCAAAGCCTACGAAGCAGAGCCCTAAATGAAGTTTCAACCTGAACAGTACCTTTCTTTACAGTAAAATTATTTTAGAAAATACTGAAATGTTTGAACAAAAAATTTTTCATAGCAATTAACATTTTAAATAATTGTAGTCTAGTGCTGAAACTAGTCAGTCTGAAACTGAACTGAAGCACTATGAAGCTTGTGGTCTGTTTGAAAGAGATGCAAAACATAAAACACACCGTGAAAACTGTGTGTTTATATGGTCAGCTTTATAATTTTGCATAGTGCTAACAAAAAAAAGGCGTTGTAAAAAGGCTTTTAGCCTTACTGGCTTTACAATAAGGTTCTTCTTTTCCCCTACTATTTACCTAATGTATATTTATTTTTCCAGCAAACACGCAATTTCAAATTCAACCCCCTAAATTCTTTTTTTATTGTATTTAGGCAAAAAGTTAGACTAGTCCAACAGCAGCCACTGTGGTTGCACTAATAAAAAGCTGTAAAGGATTTTTTACTTGCAGTTGGTGAGCTAGTCAACCCGTAACATTTCTGCAGTTCCGTTTCGTACTGCATAACTGAGCCAGGATGCAAACAGTTTAAGCAGCCAGGTTTGAGTTACTATTCTGAAATTCTGCTTGGAGTTCAATTTGCTTGCCTGGGGAGGAAAGAATGGCAAGGTGAAACAGCAGTGGTGGTTGTGTATTAATACTGTAAGGTTAACATCAAAGCTAAGTCTGCAATGTTGTGACTGGAGAGCAAACTTAATGCTCAATTCCTATTACTGCTAACAGGAATAAATTACCCCTCCATACAAAAACAATAGCAAGAGAAACATAACTACTAGTATAATTTAATACAAATAGTTTTCATTTGCTGAAAAGAATTAACTTGCTTTATGCTATGGGAAATGAACTTACACAGGCTATTCAAACACAGCTGCTGCAGACTCCCCTTTTGTGAATAGGGGTTCCCTCAGCCCAGAGACAGCGTGCTTGCAAGCATCTCCATAAACATCTGCAGCTACCACTGCAGAAATTCAGTAAACATCTGCAATTAATACTGCTGAGATTACATTTAGCAACCAGATGATACCATTATGAACGCTTCAGAAGAAAGCTTTTTTTCCCCTTAACTTTTAAAAGGATTAAAAATACATAAGAAACCACAAAACTCTCTTATTTCCTATAATTTTAAACTGAGCAAACTACCAGTCCAGTGCTCTGCCGGTGTAATTCATGCCAGAAACTTTGTCTGATGTCCTGCCAGCATGCTGCTGCTTAGATTTTCAGTTTCCCCAAAGATTACATATATTCACCATACATGACCTGAGGTTAACCGCTTCAATGTGGAGCGTATGCGGTGCCCAGCAGGCCTGTGTACGCAGATGGATTTCACCCTAGATACTCGTGAAGTCATATTAACACCTTTTTATCGTAGCCTCACAACAAGGTTAACGAAAATTATGTTTAAAAGCAAAAAAGGCATTTATTTGATGGAATGCATGGAAAAACAGCAGGCAGGGGGTGTGGGAAAAGGTTTGCTTCTGGTCAGCAGGACTGCATGTTAAATTGGATTTTAGTTTTGGATTGAAAGGCGGCTTTCCCACGTTGCCCTGCAAGGTGCTGCTGATGGTGTGACAGAGGTAGCAGATAGCGGTCTCCTGCTTGCTGTGGGCAAAAACACTGCTACCCTAACTGCTGCTGGCTTGCAGATTTTGAACAGGTAACTGCTTGCTACAGTAGGTGCCACATTGCATAATTTCCCTGATTACAGGCTTTTCTGGTGTATTTAGGAGCGTTATGGTTAAATTGACTGCTGGCAACAGCAGGTGAGCAAAGCATGCCTCTGCTTGGCTGGAGCTTTTCTGGTGTATTTAGGAGTGTTATGGTTAAATTGACTGCTGGCAACACCAGGTGAGCAAAGCATGCCTCTGCTTGGCTGGGATGCTGGGACCCGGCTGCTGCTTTTTGGCCAGCAATGAGTTACTTCAGCCTGGCTCTGCTTCCCAGCAGAGCAGCGAACAAGGGCACCTCACTAACTCCTGCGGACACCTCCCCAGCCAGACTCTGTCTGATGGAGATGCTGCAGGATAAGTTAGTACAAGCTGTCATCGTGCTGTAGCTGAAGGGAATTTTTGACTACTTCAGGATGACTGGGTTTTTTTCCTCCTTAAATGCCAAGCTCCTCAGCAGCATCTGGAAGAGCTCTGAGGGGACACAGAGCTTTCAGAAAAGGCTTCTCAGTGTTTCTCTACCCGGGCCCCCGTGCCTGCCACAGCACATCATAAGCAAAAGCACCGTGGTCTCCTGTTGCAGTCACCTGCAGGACATGAAAGTTGGCTTTCACACAGGAATGGCTTCCCACGCTGAAGCGGTAATATTCCACACAGGAGCCAGGGGATGTGGGTATCTGAGAATGCTCCGGCTTCCTTTCCTATACTCCCTCCCTGCTAACCTCTTCAGAGCAGCAGCATTGCTTATACCAACACAAAGAGCCGTCCAGGTGCTCAAGGCACCGCAGGTAGCCGAATCTGGGCAGCTAGCTCCTCATCACTTTCAAATAGCATTTTTCTAGATTCCCCCTGGTCATGTTGGCAGCAAAGGAGGAAGCAGCAGCTTCTGCTCAGTCTCCCTCAGTCTTAATGCTACAGGAATTCTAGATTTTTTTAAAATTATTTTTTCTTTTAAACTGACGGCTGCCCCACTAGTGACCCCTGACATCTTTACAGAATACCAGATCATCATGACTGATTTCAATTATTAAAATGCATAAATACCAAACAAATATGTGCAGTAAATATATTTAAATAAAAATTGAGAAGATGCATTTATTGTTTTTGATTTGTACAAAAGCATAACTTAAAAGGCAGACGAGTATAAACTTACTTTGTGCCAAATATTTAAACTTTTCATTCCAAAGAGTTTCTGGTTCAAAACTTGTAGATACAGTTTCCACCTGGGAAATCTCCTTTTTAGACCACAGATAACACAGTATTGTAAAACCGAAATTCTGTAGTCCTTCAACCAAGCAGAAGTTGCATTCTGCTTTGAGTGCCCGAGTTCTAGCTACTCGGTGAAGGGATCATATGAAACATGAGCCATGCTGGAGTGACCTGATGAAAAGCCCGTTTGCCCACCACTCATTCGTGTTCTGAAAAAAGATGTGCATAAGGATCTGTGACATGCAATCTTAGCAAAGACTGATAAATATATGTGTAAAAATAGGGTGACATGTTTGGATTTTTCTTTGCTACTTCATACCAGCCAGAAGTAGCGTAAGAAAACCTACGTTGCTTAAGCAAGTCCCAGACGTCATGCAGAAGCTCAGTTATTCCTGAAATAAAAGAATGCTTTCACTCGGATTTTGCGAGTGGGTTTTCCTTTGCACAGCTAACATTTTCTCAGTAAACCTGAAGGGCTTTCTCAGTCTCTGCTGCCACCACCAGAGCCGCACCTGCCTTCTGACTCGGAGAGGGGAATGGCAGTCTTTGCTGACGACATCTCCATAGATGTTCACCTCTACTGGAAAAATCCTCACATGGGAACAAGGAGGCTACCGCCCTCAGATGCCCTGTCAAGAGTCTCCAAAGTGAGAACATTACTTCAGAAGCTACTTTTCCCACAGAACAGGGCTTGCTGTGTTTCAGTGCTATCAAGAGGGCTAGCACAAAGCTAGATTCATGTTCTCGTCATCCAGTATCCAAGTGCAACTTCCTGGAATTTTAAAGTGCGGTGGATGCGCTGCGTGACAGCAGCTGTGCAAGACGCAGCGCGCAGCCGCACGAGCGTTCCACGAGACCAGCTGGAGGAAAGTAGCAAAAATAGATGTGAGCAAGTCTCGTGTGTTTCAGCAAAATTAAGCATAAAAAAATTGGTGTCCATGCAGTGTTTGATATGCCATAGAAACTCTTTCAAATAACGTTTGGTAAGAAAATTATTTATCAGTGAAAACACAAGCTTAGACACTATGAAGAGTTTACATCTTATAGGTGTTCACCGATACAGGACAGTGGCATTATGACCAGTAGCTCACCTTAAAATACTCAGAGGTTTCCAAACGAGCTAGTGTTTTATGGTGCTGTACAAATAAAAAGTTGTGGGGAGCATATGAAATATCTGTATTAAACTCCACTGCATTAAGTTATCCAATGCATGAAAAATTACCCAGATGCATTTAAAATAAATGCATATTACAATATCACATATAGTATTATAAAATTATTACTTATGTGCACAGTCCCGATATCTATAGACATGGCACCGTGAAGAAAGCCTGGTTCCTAAGCATTTTTACAGATACTTGACAGTGATGCAGTTTGCTATCAGTCAGATCATAATGTCCCTTCAACTTTGGTACATTCAGTGCAAAATATTTTTGGGAGTTTTTTACTCTTATAAAAATAAAAGGCTTTTTTTTCCCTCTTGAGAGTGCTTAAAGAATAACCACTAGCAGAATGTCTGTTCAAGCATGGAAAGTGATGAAAACATAAACAATGTTTTAGTTTGCTCGTTTCTTGTTTACACTCTAAGAAACATAATATAATGAGCCTACAAAAATAAACAGAAGTCACTGTGTTAGGGTTTTTTTCCTGATATGCTGTGATAAATTGCTAGTTTCTTCTTAAAATAGTTCCCATGCAGTATAAAGCATAAAATCAGTCTTATTAAGTTATTAAGTTCATTATAACAGCTCATCTTTTGTCATACACACCACTGGCAAACACATTTCCACAAACCTCCATAACGCAAGCCGTGGTTGTTACAGCCTTTGTTGCTGACCTTCCTTCCAATTCTGCCCCAGAACTTGAGCTCTACGGTGTGCACCACGCAGCCACTCGTAGTCTTAGGTAAAGCAAGTACTGGATATGCTATTATAACACACGGCATAAAGTAATGTACCTTCATGAATTAAAAAAAAAAAAGAAAAGAAAAAAAAGAATCTGTTGTATGATTTTTTGATAATTTACTGGGTAGGTAAGGGGCCGAATGGCTTCACATTTTGACTTGAATTTTCTATTCAACAACTTTGATGAAATCCAGTTTTCAGGTTCACGTCAGTTTTGCAGTAGCCAGGTTGATCACAACACGGGGTCACATTTCTTGTTTGCTCAGAACATAAACTTAGGAAGTCTGGCCGTCCTGAAGATCCATGGATTGCAAGACGTGGTTATCCCTGCACATCAGGCACACTCTAGTTTCCCTATAGAGAATTCTGCCGCTACCACAATGCTTTTTAATTGCTTCATAAGCTCTTTCATGGAATCTCGTTATTTGAATTGCACCGTGAAACAATTTTCCTCTACGAAATCCAATACAAATGTTTATTCATTCCTTGAGAAGACAGATCCACAAAAGTCCAATGAGCTGGGCACTGTGGCTTGTGTATCACTCAAGTCCAAAAGTACTTGTCTCTTCAACTGCTGTCAACAGTTTTTCATATAACATAGAGAATGATGGATAAGGGGGAAGGTCCAGACGATTGAAACAAGTGTGAGCCCTGAGGGGGGAAAAAAAAGAGGAGGTAAAGAAGTACATTATTTAAGAAGTTCAAAAGAGAACACACAGACTGGTATGCACTTGTGTAGAGATGGGCAGATAGTATTCTTTCAGAAGACTTTGTTCTGTCAAACGATGTTTTCCAATTGAACAGGTAGTGAGGTTTACTCTACTGTCTTCTAATTAAAATAAGCCAGTAAGAAGCATTTATGAAGGTCTTTAGAAACACCCTGACAGCCCAAAAGGCATGGGATAAATTTTATCCATTAAACGTGCATGAGAAAAGAATGATATAGCATAGTACAATTCAAATAGTCTGTTCTGAAATCTTGGCTTTAAATGTATCTTCTGAGAAGCAGTATTTTCTTCTGTAATGATGATACTCGAATACTGTATTTGTAATCATAAACAAGGCATTTCAGTACTTTGAATATGCATAAGATGCTAGATTTGATGAAATATTAAAAAATACTCAAGATATACAGGAAATAATCCAACAGTAGTAAAGGACAGACAAATTAGATGCTCTTCCTTCTACATTTCCTTGGCATATGGATCGTGTTCTTAGGAAGTTACTGCTTGGGCTGATTTACACTATGTACATATCTGGCCCTGCAAGCCAATGACCTTTAGAATAATACTTTTTGTAATTCCACAAAACTATGCATGTAAGAGGACAACCACGTGGTTTATTTCTCACTTTCCGAAGTCCATCTACCTGTTTTTTCACACACTTGGAAGTGACTCTTGAAACCTCTTCCAGGGAATGAAAAGGGAGATACTCAAGGTTTCTCCTCATAGTAGAATAATGGGTATCACTGCCTGACCTCAGGGCAGGCTAAGGATAACACTTTCTACAACACTGTAGTGGATGAACCTGCTCTAGTGAAATAGATAGCATAACTATTAACGCGATGGGTTCTTGAAGAAGAAACGATGCAAAGAGCAGCTGGAGGAGGCATCTTTTTCACTTTGAAGTACCACTTTTGTACCAAAGCCTCACTTCAGACTCATTTTAGAGGATAAAAAAAATTTTTAGGATAAAAAGCTTTTTTTATTTTGGCAGGTCTCTGTTTACAAATACTTTATTCTTTTGCAATAAAACACATCACAGATTTATTTAAATACAATCCAGCTGAAAACCAAACTTTTCCTGCAGTGACCTGCCCTTCATCAGTAGGGCCCGTATTACATGTAAATGTAAAACGTCAATGGAAGGACTGAAGAAGCTCCCTCCTCGCAGCAAATGCGACTCCTCATTTAACCTAACCAATCTCAGAAATCCGAGTGTCTACAACAGACCTGTACTGAGCTTTCTCTGAGCCAGAAAGTGCTGCCTTCCATGGGAGCAAATTCATTAATTGCTGTTTTAAGTGGCTCTCAGCTCCCAGCTATGGGGTGGAACATGAATCAAAGTGGGTTAATCTCATTTGCTAAAAACATAGAGCCCATTACAAACCCTCACTGAAGCTGAAACGCATTTAGTTACAGCCTTAAAGTGTCATAAAAATATCAGGCTGAAAAAAACGTATACACAGGACAGAAGGTCACACTATTATTATAAACACAGTCCAAACATCAAATATGCAATCCCTTTAAAAAGCATTGAATTTTGCTCCCTCCCCAAATACAGTATGCTTAGAAGTACACTGCTAGTACACACCGTATAGCAGAGAGGTCGCTTCCCCACCCTGTATTTCAGGAGGCTGGTAAAATTTCTCTACCCTTCCATCCCTCTAAGGCTCCTGGAGGAAAGCTTGCTTTGGACTCCTCAATTGCCTGTCCAAAAGCCTTACAAAGTACTATCTGTGAAATAGATTAAATTATTGCATTTCCTGCAGAGTACTTAAAAAAAAAAAATCAATCCCTTTTTAAGAAAGAGACTGATTTAGACCCAGCAGCAAACAGACAACTGGAACTCAGTGATCCCTTGAGTTCAGAGTAGAGTGTGGAAGAGTCTTAGGCAATTAACTGTCTAACCACATGCTTCTGCTGCATGGGGCTGACAGCCACTCATTAGAACTATGGATCATGCTGTGTGGGCTGTAAAACCACAAATTATAAAAGACATAGTATATAATTAGCAAGAGATTCATCATAAACTGGTTTAATAGTAAGCCGGCATGTTGTTTACATTTATTAAGAGAACTGAGTTTTATCTTAATTTTGAGGGCAATTTTGAAAATGCAATCACCTACTGTGGAAAATGACGTTATTAAAAAGGACAAAAACTTGAGATCTTTGTCTTCTGAGGGAAAATACGCCCTTCTCACCCGAGCAAGCAACTTTGTAAGTCTTCAGAAGAAAGCTGTTGTTTTTTAAATCTCTGAACAGTATTTTCTTCCAACATTTCAAGCCACGTGGGCACTAACTGTTCATCTTCCTGGACTCACATTTTATGACAACATGAAAAACCATACTGATTCCTGAAGTCTAGATTCCCAATTAATCTCCCCTTCATTTTGATTACAGTAGTAAAGTAGAGTGACATAGGGTTAAAATCCAGCAGACTTAAATACTATTTGCATGTGAATCATCACAGGCAGGTACATATAACGTACAGCAACGAACCTGGAGCACAACCAATTTCTCAGCAGGTAAGCGAACATGTATGTTGAACATGTGTACCTCGGCATGTAAGAGTAGCAGCCCCTCCACTGATTCAGTGTAATGTACAACACAGCGTGAAAGAACAGGGTAGAAGGGGCATCAGGGATCGCAATAGTTAAGCTAGACCTGTAATAATGAATCTTTTCAGGGCCTTTTACATACTAGTGACTTATTAGTGTAAAAGGCAGTGATACAAGCTAAGCAACCCGACATGTGCCTCACAGAAATCTCACCATTTTGATTCAGCAGAACGGATTACACAGCAGTCAGAAAGTGGGAACTGGGTAACATCTAGTGAATACTTCTGTGTTTATATTCACAGCTGCTTAGACCACAGTCACATACCTAAGTAACTATATTAGTTGCCTTCTGTGTCTCAAAACCAGGAAGACAAGATGGGGGCGGGTATTTTTATGTGTTTTCAGCAGTGCGGTGTTTTTTTTAGAAAGAGAGGAAAAAAATAAAATCTACTGACTTGAGTCCTAGCTTCTGCCACCCTCACACCAAGTATTACCAGATTTCGCAAGCACTCACACTGGAATCAAAATGGCAATTTGCAAAGTGTAACATCGCTACAAGTGAGTGACGGTGCCTTAACACAAATGCTTTAGTTATCTGAGAATCAGTAAGAGTCACAGAGTCCTAGGGCAGCATTCTCAGCAGATCCAGCCATGTGTTTACACACGCAGGGCTTATTTGGAAACCTCTTGGAAGTTTGCTACTCGAGGTCGTTGTTAACGATGTCTTACCTTCAAGCCAGTACTTCTTAGTGTTTGTACAGTAAATCTTTGAAGCTGGTGAGACGCACGCTGAAGCTACACTGCATGCAGGAACTAGATATATAAATGCAAATAGTCCCTTCTGCTTATGGTTTAGCCCGTTGAAGCATAAACGTGGAAGATCATTCATTTTTTTATGAGATCAAGGTTCCATGTATGAATGCCAGGAATTGCCAGCTCATGACAACTGTAAATGTTTGTCATATGCAGTTGTTTATTTTAACCAAACAAGTGAGCTGCTAATTTAATTCTCACACTTGTATGTTAAAAACTATCCACAGAGACACAAATCAAATGTTTCCTAAGCAAGGGAATCAAATGAAACTTCAAGGGCATGATACATTCTCCTCATTGTGGAGAGTTATTTCCTCTACACTTGCTGAACACGTTACAGTAGCAAAGATTCTCGACACACTTCTCCATGTTGCTCTACAGGAAGTAGTTTTATCCTGCAGTTTATTACAACCAGGGCCCTAGGTAACCTTTTCAGAGGAAATTCTGAGCATCCTGTTCAGGCATGTCCTGACCTTTTCCACACTTCAAGCTGCGCTTCTTAGCACCCGGAATTCCAGCATTAGAGAGTATATGGAAAAACTCCCACAATCTCTTTTCTTACTTAAACTCACAAGGAAATCTTACATTTTGAAGTCAGAAATTATTTTTTAAAATAATAATATTCTTTTTAAAAATAAAAACTTTTTCTTTTTAAACTATAAAGTAGACTTCCCTGGCTACAAGGTATTACTAGGCCCCCAAAAGATATCAGAGTATTTGATTTGAAATTTAGATTTTCAGACTTGGCTTATCTTTAATCCTTAGTTGCCTGGCTCTCATTTGTACTGTAAACTGGCAAGATGGCTTTGCTTAAAGGCCACCTGCTGTGCCTGTGGATTTCACAATGCCACTTCGGCCACACTTTGCCTTCCTCAGTGCAGTTCAGATGGCAGCCTGCAGGCAGGAGCCAACCCAGGAGACATCTCTGCCTCTGACTTTATGCTGGAGAAAAAAACTAAAGGTTGTTGGTCCAAGAAACTCTCCACATGTCTGACAGCCGCCTTGTGTCTAAAAAGAGACTCCAAATACAAGTTATTCCTGAGGAATCTTGTTTAAGAGGAATGGGTTAGGATTAGGGTTGAATTTCCTCCATGGATCAGCCCAGCCCAAAACTACGACCACAGGCTATAAGCAGCATACTAAAGCTGAGATCTGATTGAGTGGAGTTAGCTCACCCACAGTCCGCACGCTAATCTACATTTCTAACCACTGTTAACCCATTCTAGAGGCTACAGAATTATAAAACTGGATGAAAGGAAATCTTCTAGAAACATACCAGCCTGATCACAATACAAAAAAGGCCAGAACCTGTCATTTCTTGTCTATGAACCATTCATGCTAGAAGATGTTTCATACATCACATCATTAGTCTAGTCCTGGTATTGTTACCATCGACCTTTGAAAACAACTCTTTTTCCTGTCTTTATATCTTTACAAAATCGAAAATTTGGAAAAGCTTCCTCCCTCCCCCCTTCTCATCCTACTTCTCCAAACCTGCCATTACCCAATTCAAATGCTGCCTCTTTTCTGCCAGGCCTTGTACAACTCGGCTCCTGCTTTCATATCTTGGACTCTCATGCTCTTCCTTTACCCTTTTCACATATTTCAATTGATCCTACTTGTGCCCTTTGAAATCTTCGCCTTCGCTTGTCCCTGTGCTGCCTCTTAAGTCGAATGACTCCCTCCTCAAAATAGACATCTTCTGCAGTTCACAACTTGCTTCTTCCACATTTGTTAACACTCTTGACATCAAAGCATAAAAATTACACAACTAAACTACACTGTAAAGGCTGTGTGTGTCTAATCCAAAAAGTCTGACATTAGCTTTCACTCAGTCAGAAGTGGTATTTAATTTTAATTCATATTAATATTTGCCCTTAAGTGATGAACTGCATGCTCAGGAAGCAAATACTTGCACACTTATATCAAAATATAACAAAATCAAATTCAGAAACGTCAATCTAATACAACTTTCCATGAAAAAAGCATTACAATATCGATGTCAGCCACAGTTACACTGCCTTGTCCATCTTATGGAGAAAAACATTGAGTTCAAAGAAAAACGGATGCATCAGACAACGGAGCAACAGGGAAGTAAATTTTCCATGTAAGGCATAGTATATTTGCATATTCAGTTAAAAATTGTTTATGGTTCTCAAACAGCTTAGCTATTATCCCAGTTACTGATACTCTAAAGTATCTCTAGCATTAATACATGCACAGTAGGTACCTTGGAAGAGCAGTGATCTTCCCCCACTTCTCTACACAGAACCTTCTTGGACCATTGCTCCCCCGTAGAGAGGCAAACCCTTCATAAGGTATGCTGGACGTGCCTGTAACAAACTGCCAGCACAAAAAAAAAAGAAGAAAATCATGGATATTGGATACACAGATGGTATGGGTTAGAAATTTATTTCTATCAGCATACCCACTAAGTCCAAATGCTTATATAAAAGCATTTGCAAAATAAGGAAATTTGTGAGGCACAAGTAATAAATGCTACTTTAAATGGAGGATAAGGGAAAACAGACCATTTCCTGATAGGGTTCTAGAAGACACAACTTATCATATTAATTTCCTTCAAAGGTTTCTGTTTGAGAGAGTAATTATGCTACATAAATACTGTAGAATAAAACACTATTAATATCAAGTTACTTAAACTTAGGCCTAAGTGAGTTCTTCCCCTATTTATTTATTCTGTATTAAGAGCAACTAATAGAAACGTAATCATGTATGAAACGGCTTCATGTTAAGCCTTTTTGGCTATGTGGATTTCAATATCTTTATAAACCATTATTAAACACGATATGAAAAGGACTAAATTCTGAATGTTAGGTAGAATGCCCACTGACATTTGCTGAACTGCTTTCTGTTGAGCAATTTAGTTAGAACCTGTCATGAACAGATCAAACGTGGTTTTTGACAGATCACAGGCTACTTAATTTTTAACAATCTGGATATGACAAAAACTTTTGACTAACGGATATAATAGGAACACATAAGCAGACGTCTCTGGCTCTCCATCAAATGACATGTCCTGCACTGCTTTTTACAGACCTTAAGTACTTAAACAGATAAAAAACCAGAAAATCTTTGATCATACTCATATAGGTAAATCAATGATCAGATGCAAATTCTGAATTGTTAAAAACAATGGATTTCATAATAGATCAAGAACATGGTATGGTTTGGGGTGGGGGTTGGTTTGTTTCTTTACAGCTATGATAGACGTAACCCGCATTAAAAAAAAACTTAACTCAGTAGTAAACCCACATGTATAAATATTCCTCTGTTGAGAGGTTTTTGTCCTTCAGCAGCAGGATGACTGGATTCTGCAAGGCTGACAGTGAAAATGGAACTGGACTGATTTTCAGGTTTTCATCATTATTTTCTAATTTGAGGCACTTTAACTTCCATTTAAGCTTTCTCCTTCCTAAGCTGTACAAATATTAAAATTTCTACCGAATGATATAACCAATTACATAGTTTTCCTCTTCAAGCTTTACTAGTCTTAATGTACTTTTAAGCAGACAATATTAGAGGATTACTGACATCAGATACTTTATCTTAAATGTATTTTATACTTGGAAATCTATAAAAACAGCTGTGAGCTTCAGTCACTTAAAATTGTTACAGTTAGCCTCTGAGGACTGCCAGGTTGTTCCCACTAGCCAGCATCACCATCATTTTTAGACATCATAAACCTGGACAGAACTAGTTACTATCCAATTTTAATGATGCACATTACTTCTACACAGATCAGCTGATTTCTTACCTGTAAAAGTCTTAGTCGTTGTTCATTGTTGAACCTTTCCACAGCAGCCCAGAACCACCGAATTACAATGTGATTGTCATGATAACCTGTTAAAACAAGAAGAGCCTTTATACCTTTAGGTGCTACAAAAGTGGTTGAGACAATAGTTAATAAGTTTTTCCTAGTTCGGCCCTAGTCACAATAATGCCATATTTCTTATCCAATTGCAGCAAAAGACAGGAGGTGAGAGAAGAATATTCCTAAAATGCTTAAAAATCTTAAAGGCAGAGAATTAATTTACGACGACAAAAAGGAGTGGAATCTCTTTTGCAAGCATTTCTTCCATTACTCAATTGTTAACAGCCAATTCTTAAAATATTCCAATGCTGTGCATGGATACATTTTTATGTATCTAATGCTGCAAATAATGCTGCAACCATCTCTCTCAAGTAGTTCCCACATCTTCCATTGTTCTCAAATTATCTCAACTGCCAGCCTGCAGTCACTGGGATTACTTCTAATTTCCTGTCTTCTCTGAGAGCGGAAAAGAGGTAGATCCTACTAAGAATTTCCATTTGTCTTCACTGGCTTGGTGGTACTCTACTAGTGTGCAGGTGCACACAGTGTGTACCCTCTGTGGAGAAGACTGCTCTGTTATGCTATCCAGACAAAAACAGTAAGGGAAGAGCTGCATGGGGAAGCAAGGAAGCAAACTAAAATGGACAAATTACCTTCTCCTAACGCAAACTTAACCACAGAAGTTCGGAAGATACTAAAAGATGTATCTGATGGGATGGTTCTTTAGTGTCTTAGAAACTGGGTAATTCCAGGCACCCCAACACTTAGAGGGAACAATTCAGAGTTAAGGTTACCTCCTCTATACTCTGTATTATTTCTCCAATCGCTCAAGTCAATTTCTGCTGTTCCAGCGATAACCAGTTCCAGTTCTCTGGCATCAAACACTGACACAAGCCTCGCGTCAACCACCTGTGAAAGAAAATTAAATGCATAGCAATGTTTCTACATTCATTGATTTTTGCCTCCCCATAAAAGGCTGGACTGCTACTAAGACATTTATCAGGTAACATTTCTCTCACGAATGGGAAGAATTAAGTTGTTTTTCTTTTTAAAGGCAAATAAATGGACTTTTTCTTACACTGCAGTTCCATTCAGTTTCATTAGAGGATCACAGTGACTGGGAGAGAATTTTATTGGCAAATAATACTGAATTATTTCAGGACAAATTAAGTTCAATAGTTTCCATTTAATTGTCCATGATATAACAGGTAAGAGAGAAATATCTTGAAATACACTCAGTCTACCGCGGGACACTAAGTACAGCATGCACACAAAAAACCTCAAAGCGCCAATGAAGAAACAGATGGCTCACTTTAGCAAGCATTCACTGCTAACCATACAAAGAGTCACCAATAGTATTTTCCCGTTTAAAGGAGATATATAACCATGGTGTTTAAATCAATGACTAACAATAAATTTTTTTTTTTTTTTTTTTTAAACACCCCCCACCTCTCAGTATCTCTAAGGGCACTTTGCATTATATATGTATCTGCTTTTTGGGACTTTGTATTTGGGAAATGTATATGAGGAAAAAAATATTTTGGGAGGATGAAAGAAGAAAGTAAATTTCATTTTGGTGTTTCTTACCTCATAGAAACCACGAACCAGACTTTCTGTTTGTTGTACAACTCCTCTCTCAATTCTCCATTTCACCATTCTTTCTATATATTCTTTCTTGTTCTTTTCAGTGACTGGGATGTTGGCACCTCCTGGCTTTAGTTCCCGTTCTGTGATCTTAGGAAAAAAATTACAAGACAGTATTATAAAGACGAAAGAAAGAATTGTAATAATTTAAACTTTTAAGTTGAAGTTAATTCCTCAAAAGTATTAGCCAAGACTGACTTTAGCAAACTGGAATACGTGAAATAAGAGAACACAAAACAAATCTTTTTTTGGGTAAAATCATATTTAAAATCCCATTTATTCTGACGAATCTTTGTATTTAGTATGAAGAATAAGCTGAGAAGAAGAAACAATCTTTACAGCGACTAAATTAGTGAAGTCTTCTAAATAATATCGTAACAAAGGTGCTGTAATACCTCTGAATGCTAACACTGCTGCAATTCAATTCAGGTAAACTACCTCCAGCAGAGCAATTCAAAATTCTGGTATTTCAGATAGTCTCCACAAAATCTCCTTAACCAGAAAGACATGTTTGACCGGTTACAAATAATAATTCCTCCTTAGATTTCAACATTGTTTTCATCAACCAGAATTTTATAAAAACAAGTTCAAATCAGCAGGGAATGACAGTCATTCTTCTGTCCAAATAAACGTTTATCTAGCAGTAGAACGCAGAAAAGAAATTAAATTACGAATCTCGCACACCTGCCCAAAAACTTCTTCATTTACAGTAAACGTGAGGTCTAGGATATCATGTATATCATTGTCTTTCATCCACTGCAAACTCTGGTGAAACTCCTCGTCGAGATATTCGAGGTCACTCAGGTCACAGAGTCTAACATAAACAAGAAGAAAATACAGAAATACAGATTATGGCAGTAGCATGTGCTCAAAAACTAAACTCAGATAGGACAGTCCTGAAAAACAGACTGAGAATGGGAGCCAACAGAAAAATCAATAGAGAAAAGACGACACTACTTCAAGTCTCTGTTTACTCGTCTAGTAATAGCAGTTACTGTACAGTACAAAATAGTTTTGTTAATACACAAAACTCCAGCATTTTTTAATTTGAAGACACATTGCTTTTTAAGCTTATGGTGGGTCTGTCCCATGTTTCCTGTGAAGCACAAGAAGAGACAAAAAATTCAAATCATCAAAGAAATGTTATAAAATGTTATAAAAACATAAGTTTTTATAACAAGCAACTGCTATCCTGTTTGCTAATGTGACTACTTCTGTCATCTCTTCGTTGTGCAAAGAAGTCTGTTCAGATATGCTGCTTACCACAGAAATATCTTATCTTTTTTCATATTTCCACTTACCTAGTACTCCTTTTACAAATCCAACCTGTAAGCCAACTGCCCCTTGCTGTCCCTAACAGTTACTTTTCCAAGCTTTGAACACATCAGCCGCTAATAATATTTCATACCATGGTGGCAATTTCTGCCATTCTTTTTAACTCCTTAAATCCTGTTCTGTGAAATAGGACGCAGGGGCTCCTCTAAGTGAGGTGCTTTTCAGCTGCGGGTTCCCTGCCTGTTTCTATTCTTGGGTCCGTATAAAGTCAGAAGAAAGCCCTGTACTCTTAGTTAGGCACTCAAGTGTAGCTTCAGTGACATCCTGCAGTTAACAGCCCCTACATCAGAGTTACTGGACTGGGCACAATGTCCCATCTGCAGAGGTTGTCTGGATGGCTCAACAGTTCTGAGGAAAGCGAAGGTCCAGGGCTTCGATGGGGTAGTTGCCAGAATTAGGCTGTGCACAAAGGTGGCCATCCCATCATTTTTGATTTTACTGTTTAGAGAACCACCAAGTTAAACAATTGATTTAATTTGGCAGTCACATAATATTTGTATTGAAGTCCATCTGGGCTAAGTCGTCATTCTTATCAAAATGATGCTGTTAGCGCTTAGGTACTTTTAAAATATACGTGCAGTAGGAATGGATGCATTACTCCACACTACTAGAATGTATGATGTTTTATACAAAATATATCCTTCCAGACTTCTCAAAAACAGCTTTCAAATGGAGGACAAAAAGTGAAGCACCTTAAATTTATTAGGTCTCAAATTCTAGACATGCTGAGCAAGTGCAGCTCTCATTGTTTCAGCCACAACAGGAGTAGTAGTTCTGAAAATGAAGCCCAAAGTACATCAGAGTAAAGCTCCTCAAAACGGAGACTGCCACCAATCAGTCTACCTCTGAGAATGGGTCTTGCGGTCTAAGTTACGAAGTGATTCATATCGTATCCTGTGAGTCATTACAAGACAAATGAATAAGAATTCTATTAATATCTGGAATAAAACCATAGCATTTCATTATAAAATGTCAAATATAAGATTTTGTAGAAGAAAGCTGATAACATGGCTAAAACAAAACATGAGGTTTTCATACTGATCAGAAACAACACTCCGAGTTATCAGGTAACCAGCTAATAACCATAAGTGCAAACAAGTAAATTAAAAAAAAAATCCTGGATTGAAATTAAATTATTAAATTACAAATAACGGCCCGTCTTCTTTGATGATGAAACATCATAATGATCTATGCGCAAAATGGCATCGTCCATGGGGAAGGAACCGAACAAAAAAGGAGACGCAATAATTCTACTCACATTCGGAGGAGGGCTTTATAAAAGGGTCGTGTAAAAAAGGCATCTAGCAAATACTGATGTATCAGAGCAAGACCAAGAATTCGACCACTAAACCTGAACCTGGAAGAGAAAGAGTTACAATTGTTATACTGAAACTTTGTGGTTTGTACACTGCTCTGTCATCAAAACTTACATACATTTCCAAACAGCATTTTTAAATCAGATAGCTATGTCTAAATTGTGGTATTTTTGTTTTTTTTCTTGTGTTTCTTTTACATTCTCATTAAGGCACAGAAAAAATGCAAGCCTGCAGGGTGCGGAAAATCCCTCAGATATCTAAGTTGAAACTTCTCAAAAATGTCAAATCCACATTAACCCAATCAACCCCTGCCAGACTAGCCTCTTTATAAAAGCATATCTTCCAAAATGATAGCCACTGTCTATTTTCTTTACACACCCCATATATGACTAACTTGTTTTCATGTTACTGGGAGGCCAAGGGTTTTTCCTACCCTTTCCCAGCCTGACAGTTCTTTCTGTCTGTCTTTTCTGCTTACAGTGGCTCCTTGCTCCCTCTTCTGACTGGTGATTATGGAGTTCTCTATACATTTTCATGACCAGTGGCTGGAAGCTTTTTTATGTATTGCAGTGCTGTCCAGCCCTATGTCAATGGGATCTACATGATCTCCTCCTCTCCCCTCTCTTCCCGTTATCTTACATTTTCTCAGGTGTGTAAAAGGAGGGTTTGGAAGGAGGGAGGGAATTTGACAGATCTGACATCAAATGGCAGCAACTTTGAAATAGTAGGGTCTTTGCAAATATTCCCATGGGAATAAAGATTCATTGCGAAAAACCCTCCACACCTCTGGAACTAGATTTAAGTCCAATGTTCTTTTTCAAAGAAAATAAAGTTTCTTAAACTTTCTGTTTATGCATCCTTGGCAGAATTTTTCTTTATTTATTATACCTGCCTGTACACAGGGTTTGCAAGACGAGGATGTGACATGCAGAGCCTTCTCCTTCCATGCATAACTGCTTGTCACAGCTGCATTTTCTGAATTCCCCCAGAGGCTTTACAAGACCAGTGCTGTCACTGGCACCAGCAGTCCCAGAAAGAGAGGGGGTCATGCCTCTCTCACCCCCAAGGTCTCTGGTCCAGCACTGCAGAAGCCAGGGATGAATACAAAATGTTGGCAGAAGGTTTTTTTCTCCCCTTTTTGCAACTGTTCTGCTTTTCCAATACAGCATATGCCATTTATGGTTGCAGTACTAGAGTTCAACAGGTAGGTTGCTTCAGCTAACTGAACTGGAGGCAGCCATCCATTTAATTTTCTAATAATTTTTAAATTTACAACTAGTAGTGAGATTCCTTTCTGATATTCACGCTTCATAACTGGCTTCCAGTAAGTAAGAACTCAGAGCAGTTATCATTCCACTGTCACTATAATCTAACTACCTACACAAGAGAATACTCTGTTAATATTCACAGCACGGCTTCACAGACTTATGGTGATGCCATGGCTTACATCAGCTGAGGGCTATTTAAATTGGCTTATAATTGTGAAAACAGGAGTATGTAAAAATCCTTGATAACTGTTTTAGAAGTATGTGTGTAGGTACAGACTTAAGAGCTATGTCATCAGCAGTCTTCCCCCTACCCCCAATTAAGACACCTCCACAGATTTCCTTCAAATAGATACGTTGGGGTTTTTTCCACTGAGGAGAACTCTGTACTCTTCAGGAAGACTCAAACAAATTACATACAGTAACACCTGTTTGAAATCTCCCTTAATCTCCTTAGCCAACAAAAAGCCACAGTTTCATTTTTTTTTTTTAATGCACAAGAGGCCAATATTGCTTTCATGAAATGACTGCTAATGTACACGAAACGCAGAGTTGTGCTGTGAGACAATCCCATGGTACACGTTCCAAATTGCAGTTTTGCTGACCTTGTGAGAAATAAGATAATTTAAAACCACAAGAGAAAACAAAATCAGGAAAGTCTAAAGAAATGCAGTTATTCTGCTGCTGGTTAAAAAGATCAGATTCTGTGTTACATGTTCGAGCAAATATGAGCAGCTGTCTACAAGTGGAAACAACAGAAAAGATATCTGAAAAACAAAAAGAAAAAAAATTCTTACCACTCATGGTGATTGTCTACAAAAGCGGACATGGGACTTATTTGTACTGTATAAGTATCGTTGGCTGAATATTCAAACAAACCGTAATACGGATTAAAGAGCTCTCTAGACACCAGGAAAAAAAACTCTCTTGAAGGCCCACTGTAGTCCAACCTTTAAAGAGAAACTTGACATTACTATAAAGTGTTCATTGTGTGCAAAGAAACGCTTTCTTGAATCTACATTTATTACACTATATTTTAATTAAAATTTCCTAAGACTTTATCAGAACCCTTATCCCGCAGATTGCATAATGCCAAGGTATGTAAAGTCCTCGCAGAGCTATTCTGAAATGGCTTGGAGGACTGAAGTGCTTTATGTGGGCTGCTCTCATGAAAAATTTTGTCTCCAACTGTAATGGCCTCTTTGCCACAGGAATATAACCAAATAAGTGGGGCGGGGGGGAGGAGGAAACATGAAAAGAGCCAACATTAGACCTATCTGCATCTGACAAATTAAGAATGAAAGTGAACAATGGTCATATTTTCTCCTTGCAAACTTGCAACAATAGGACAATTTGAAGGATAATATTTCTGTTTTCTCTAGCAATCTAATCTGAGATTACTTCACTGATTTATCTTTCTTGGTCTAAATTTTGTTGTCTGTCTTCCAAACTTGAGTGTATTTAAATGTCTTTTGGAGAGTGCATTTCCTTTGGGTTGGTTTTTTTGCTATTTCAAGATTCTAGTACTAATGAACAAGGAATCTAAATAACCCCTGCTTCCTGAATCATAAACAAACTCATTGCTGACAAAGCACCGAGACTGAATTTTGACATTATGCTGCAGGTCACCAGTGAAATGAGTTAAGTATGAAGTTAATGCTCTGGTAGAGTTGAAAAACAGAAAAGTAGGGATTTTCCTAGGGAAAAACTAAGGGAACAGAGATTATTATAATCCTAACAAAGAGATAAAAAGATATATCTTCTATAGATCATGAAGATTTCATACTTGACTTTTAAGAAGGTCTTGCTTTAGTACTAAAACAATGGAGAGACAAAAGTAGTGCAGAGAAGGTCAGCTTTAACAAAGGACTTCTGCTACTAATGTTTTAGCTTATGAACTTTTACAAAAGGCAAACATAAATGAGAGTTGTTTTTGAGGATGAAGTCGTCAGGAAAGTAAAGGGTAGGTGCCAGTATCAAGTTGAGGACAAAGCCTCTTTCCTCTGTTGAATGAAAAACATTTTCCCTTTAATCATTTGGAAGCGCTTAGCTTCTGTTAAGCTTCAGAAGTGAAGTATTGAAACAGATCCTTACTCTGGCAAGAAGGGCAGATTCCATCCTCAAATTGCAGAAAAAAACAAAATGGTTTGATATCATGGACAACTGTTGGATCTTCATCTTGGCACAAATACCAGGATCAAGTAAAGGGTCATCTGGAAGACCCTTGCAAACTTCTGGGATAATCAGACTCACTATGAAATCTTAAGATAGAATAGAATTGTGTGCTTGACTACGAGCCATTTCATACAGCTCCTTTTGTACGCAGAGTTACTGTGAGTCATGTTAAACAAATCAATCACGAGAGTCCTGCACTGCCAGTCAGATTTATCCCACAATTAATGGCTTGGCACAAGGGTGAGAAAACTTCATACAAGAGGTATGCAACCACACAACAGCTGCAACTGTGGGGCATTTGGGTATTCAGGAGTAGAGTAATATGTTGTTGGCAACATGACTCATGTCTCCTAGGAAGCACCATTAATACTTCAGCTCTACCACTCTTAAATGCAAAGCAGCTTCTGCGAATAGAACTTAGAGAAAATAACTTTAAGGAGTCATATTCTTTGCAGCAAAATTTTCTTCATTTATCACCACATGATGCATGAATGTAAAAACATTAAACTAGCATCACAGTTGCATGACTGTAGAAACTGAAGGTTCAAAGAAGATACCAAACATCATGAGACATGATAAAAATCATATGAACAGCAGTGACTATGTCTGAGTTGCCCCATTTACTAATTTATACACTAATAAATAAATAGTTATTAAAATGTTTTAATTTGTGAGGATTTTATTACCCATTACTTCGAGTCTTACACCTCTTTACTGAGAGGAAAAGAAATGCAACAGTCAACTCTCACTTAAAAACTTCAACAAGGAAAAGGAGGAGCAAATAGGAAACAATTAACTTTCAGTATTCCTCCTCCTCATCGTCCTCCTCTCCTCCACCCTGACCTGTCTTTCTACACCTAGCCAAATGAATAGTTTGATGTGCTACATATCCTTGCACCATCACTGACGAAACAATACTGTTTGCACGCATCCTTTCTTCATTCAAAACAGAGATTTGTAAATAGAGAATTGACGTCATTTTGATTTGACTTTGCTCTTAATTAACTCATTCTTTCCCATTACGAAGACGGTCTTGTGTAAAGCTGGATGTAACAGGAACAGGATGTGTCACCCCCATTGCCAGGTCACTCTTCATCTCACTGTACTGAGCGATGCACTGCAAAAGCCTGACATCTGATGAAAGGAGACAGTCTATCTGGATCGATCTCTCTCTCACATATGATTTTCAGATTTTCCCTTTCATTTTTAAATCTTGCGTCGAGGTTGTAGATGTGAAAATAAAGACTGGTAAGGCTGTGTAAGACAGGCCTCGTTCCTCGATCCCCACCCTGCTCTGTCAATACAGTGTAATCTCAACCTGCACCAGCCTTGTCATTCCAGTTCTGAGTTCTTCCTCAGACAACATAGTGATATTATTTATATGAACAAGTCCATACTTGGCTCTCAGCTGTCAACATTTTTTATTTTAAGACTTCAGTGAGACCTTATTAACACTAAGCACTTCAGGGTGAACTTTAAACAAACAACAGGATTTAGGGGTTTTCAAAGACAAATTAATTTTATCTAATCTTGTATGAGATGTTTCTATTACAACCTAGATGTTTTAAAGACTGACACACTGCATGGCAATAATGCACACTACAGCATTCCAAGGGCTGGGTGCTACAGTTTCCTAAATATCAAGGAATAAAATTTTGAGTGCATTTGCAAATATATTCACGAAATATATTTACGCCTAAGGCAGCAGGCTTTAGGATCTGACAAAGGGGGCACAAATCAAGAGACAAAAGAGGCAAATAGTACATTAAATAGTACATTTTTCCAGTTTCACTTGCAAAGAAAATCTAACTGCATCTGGCTTTGCAATGCACATCTCACAACTCTAGAACACATTAGACCTTCATCAGACACAGACTGAGCTCTGAAGCCATTTCGAAATGTCAGGAATGTTTGCATTTATTTGACAACTAGCAACAGCCTAGTTGCTTTTTATTTGTGACGCAGGCCCTGGCCTGGAGAGGCAGTGAGCACCTCCTGTAGCACTGAGGGCTTTCAGCTCCCATTGCCTCAGACAGCATTTGAAGTAAGGATTAAGTCTCTAGCCTATTATTGAAGCACCCTCCCTCCCACAAACGGCAGCTGTCTTAACAAGCGCTGGAGATACAGTGTCAGCACTGACAGAAATATGCATAACATGAGAAAACTGTTTGTTTTTCCTTTGCTTTCCCAGTAACATTCTGAAACACACACCAGCTATTGTGAAAATTCACATAAACACATGCATTACTTCTGCAAAGGCAGGATATGTTACATTTCACAAGGCCTAAAAAGTCATCTTGAACAGCTGACTGTTCTAGGCTTATGTATGTGGCATTTCCTGACTGCAAGCCTTCCTCTTTTTACTCTAGACCACAAGAGGTTTGGTGAAACAGCAGCTGCAAGACAGACTGAGTTCTGAGATCCCATTTACTTCCCTGTTCTACTCACCCTTCTTCCCCAACAAACGTGACATAAAGTTTATTTCTCTGCAGGTCTTTTCTAGAGTAGCCCATGATCTGGTTAAAGGCATCTTCTAGCAAGTGATCTCTCCTGATGATTAATCTGAAGAGCAAAATAAATACAAAACAGCAATTTGTGAACAGGAATGACAGTTGGAAACATCTATTTACACTGCAAGGTAACAGGGTGACTTCATAGAGATATACTTTGCTGCTGGATAATTTGATCCAGATCAGGCAGCTTCTGTCTGTTCATCCGTCTCCCTCAAGGATCTACTTTAGATTTCAATAAAATCTCTCTCATACAAAGAAGTGTAGTTTTATTTTCCTCTACCCTAGTTCTTCCTTAAATTAAAGGCTTCAATGGGAAAGGTCCTGAAGTGGGCATTTTCATTAAGTTTAAAATCCTTTTGTAAGCCTGAGCCTCTAAATCAGTCTTACTGTAAGCAAGAATCTAACCTTTTATGTAAAAATCAATCTCTTAACAAGGAAAAAGATAGAAACGTGGGAAAGTCACTGAATGGTAACTCTGGAATCACACGTCCCTATATGATCCCCCATGTGAGTGTGACAGGACAAAAAGACTAGAAGGAATGGCAGCTGTTTGTCCAAAAACAGACTGAAGCATCACATGTGAAAATACAATGTACCTTTCAAAAGAAAAATTGTGAAAGTAAGGAAGTGCCATAAGATCTAAAACAAGCGGTGAAAGAATCCTCCTTAAACGTTTTATCTTCTGCCGAAAAAAAAGTTGAAGTAGTTTCCCGAAACTTAGCTGGCTTTATACTTAAATACTGCCTTAAGTGTGTGTTTGATCAGTCAGACTGCAGCTGGGAGCTGCTGCCTGCAGAGAGGCAGCTTGCCCCACCACATAGCCTCTTGCAAAGCCCTTTCTGGCCTTACTGCTTGCGCGGAGATCAGTCGGTGACTGCACTGTGCTGTCCTGCAAAGGACACAGAAGTGCAGAGGCCAGGAACTGGCAAGGCGCCTGGACAACAAGAGGACCCAGGCAGAATGAAAGTTGTGCTGGGGTCCTGGTTTGAAAAAAAGGAACAGGTCAGTGTATGCCTGGGAAGGGAACCCAGAGAAAACTTCTGTCCAAAAACCAACTTCAAAAATCTGTTCCACTTAAAACTCCGTGCTGTGATGGCAAATAGGTCAGGAAAAAAAGGTGCAAGAAATGTAACGGATCTTACAGGTAGCACATGCCATCCTCTTCTACCAGCTATTTGCCCAAGCATTCATGACAAAACTTTCAGAGATTGAGCTTTAAGTGTGTATGATTTCATTACATTACAGGCAGACAATGTCCAACCCCTGCCACTTAAAGGCTGCCTAAACAATACCATTTTAATCCATTTTCAGTTGTGGAAAACTTTTAACATTCTCACATAAATGAAGTCTGAGCTCTGCACAAATTCCTGCAAAATGCAAGAAGTGACTGGCTATGGGAAATAAAAAAAAAGCAGCAAAAAGCCTACCCCTCTATTCGAATAGAAGAAATGGTTTAAAAGAAAGTTCTAATGCCTTATGGATATTATGAGAGTTTGATAGCTGGCACAAGAATTGGTAATTTACAGAATTATGGAAGTACCTTATCCTGATGGTCCTTAACATAACAGTATGTGATCACAGGATTACCAAATAAATGAAGGGGGGGGAAGACCTCACTCCAAGCACTCTAGCATTCAGAGTGCTGAAGTAAAAATATTAGCAGTTTTTTAAGGCAATCCTCAGAATTTAATAACATTTGATTTTATGAGTCCTCTTCAGTAAGGAGGATTGTGATATCAATACAGGCAATGATGTATAAACAATAAGTATATCTCATTTTTCAATGGAAAAAGACATGAGAAAAAATAACTGTTTCTATAACAGCAATTGCTATAATGGAAGAATGTGGATGCCTCCTGCTCTGCATGCCTCTTCCCAAAGTGCTTTTTATCATTGTATTGTTAATATTGTTTGTATGAAAATAATAGTTGGAGAAAACATGGAAAAGAAGTGCTCAGAACTTGCTTGTATCCTCTGCTATGAATCACATGCTGGCACTAAGTCTTTTATGACAAGCTTTGTATTTCCAGAAGTGCAAGGGTAACCATAACATCTGCATTCCTTCTAATGGGAAGAAGCTTGTAGACGTGCAAGGCAAGGCAAGCTGCCTGAGAAACAAATCCAGTTTCATGAGATTCTTCAACATACTTCAATTTCCCTGGGCCTTGTCCATATCCTTTCGTCTCCAGCTTCCTGTAAAAGTTCCTCAGCTTGGCTTCAAAATCTCTTTTGTAAGGAGCTGGAGCTCGGGCATTGGCACGCTGAGTACCTGCAAGAAGCAAGAAGCAAAGAATGAGCTGTAGTGACATGAACTGATTCATGTCCCATCCTCTACTGAAAAAGCTCCTTAATAGCAAGAGGCATGGTATGTGTTTGGTTTAGTCACTTTTTAAAAAGAGTAAAAGATGTGTGTATCTTCAAATCTGCTCTGCATCCAAAACTTTTTGATTGCTTATTCCAAATAGTATCATCTTTACAAAGTAAGTCTTAAAGGAGCAAATCCAGGTCAATGCAAAAGATGGATTAAAAAAATAGCACAATCAACTGGAAAGACTTAATTTTTGTTTGTCAAGTACATTGTATGTCTAATCCTTAAATAGCTCATGCAATAAATGTTCTGCTCTGTTCTGGTTTTAATATTATCAAGAAAAACAAGAATTCAGAAATGAAGCATAAACAGACTGTACTCTGCTGTGCCCCTGTCGAAAACACCAAGCTGAAGAAGGAAGACTTTTGGAAATTCCCTAGTTGAAGTTTTTCCTTGGGGAAGTACAAGGAAGAAAAGTATTGGAAGAATGGAAAGACTAACAAATTGAAGTTTGTGGAACTTCTTGTGTGTGACTGCTGGACCATACATGATGGTCATCTAAGTGAATTTATTTTTGAAAAGTTGTTTTTGAGGGTCAATTTATTAAAAGTGGGGAGACGAGATCTGTATGCAAAAAAAAATGGCATACCCTTACACCTGCATGTACAAGCCTAGTATATACAAATTAGCTGTTTAGTCTGATCTATTCTCAATATACAACCATTAGACCTTCCACTGCCTCCCTGGATAAATTACTTCAATTGATTTGATTGCAAGAAAATGTGTCAGAGACAGTTACCCCCAACCCTTCTATTTTAATCTTCTCAGCCCTACTTTTTATAACATTACATTCCTCCCCTACATGGGTATATAGACATTCACTCCAAAAAACCCAGAGAACGTTTAAAATTTCTCATGCCCTATGGCATACATAGGTTGTCAACTACTTATCTGCAACTGGTGGTCATCTAAGAGGCCCATAATGCACTGGAAATACAAATGAACAGTTTAGAAGCATGTATACATAGACTTCTGTCTTTTAAGTGACAATCGGTTCCTTATGTGAGTTTTCTTTTAGCTCTCTGTATGAAACTAAGCCAACACAGAAACATTTATTGCTACTATGGGTGAAGGCATGAGAAGGTAACATTTCGACTACGAAAGAGAGAGAACATGTATCTGTTCAGCTTGTGGGCAGAGACCGAGGGGAGAGAGAGCAGCTTGCTTAGCCACAAAGCATATGGGTCTGGCAGAAAAGGCAACGAGCACATCCTGCGGAAGTGGTTGCTGGAAGAAGCTGCAGGGTCGATCTCCCTGCAGAGATCACAGAGAGAACAAGCAAGATCAGTATTAACACTGAATGTCATTTACAGGTCTTTAAAAGACCTGCCTGACTAGAAAAACACTTGCCACTTCTTCTAGGCTTATAGTGATGTGTGGGAGGAATAGAAAGCATCAGGGAATCCTCAGAGCTCCAACAGGAACATGCAGGACCCCTCTGGAAAAACAAATCATGGTCATTGATTAATCTATAGTGGTCATCCTCTTTTACTGAGACCACTAAGGGGTTCTAATGGTACACTCAGCTGAATTCTCCAAGACGACTGACAGAAACTTGAAACTGTAAACAGCCTTTTAATTATTGGCCTTTTCCCCCTACTTTGTTTATTTCGCTTTGGGTCAAAGTAGGTACAAAAATGTAGTCACTAAAAAAATGCAACAAAAGTATACTTTAATCTTAACCCCTGAAGAAGGTTTTTGCTAAGAGATACCGCAAAGCATAAATCTGGTAACACATTACTTCAGGGTTCAGAAATCAGCAGTATATTATTCTGTCAGCACATGAAAAGTCCTCATTGCAAATCAGATGCATATGCCAAGAAATTCCTGGGCAATTATAGTGATTACTTCTGCCTTGGGAACAAAAGATGTTAATGGAAGAGCTAAAAAATGCCAGTGATGTGATAATCGTATTTGGTTTTCAAAGAAGTTATATTCTAAAACAGATATAAAGAGTAGCTTCATGACTATTCATCTTTCCCAAAAGAGAAAGTACAACCAATTGTGACTGATCTGAACAATAGATCCTTAACACGCAACCCCGTGCAGTGCAGCACAGCCAGTTTAATTGATGAAAAAAACACACAGCCTCCATAGAAATGATGGGCTATTTACAATTTCTCATCAGAAAAGTCAATTGTACACCAACACAAACATGCATACTTGCAGACTGATAGAGACATTCAATAGTGTCTGAGTTTTTTTAATGAAATAGAGATTACAATTTTAAGAAGAATGGGACTAAAACCATCCCTTTTCATCCTTTACTGTGGGCTACTCTGAAGAATAGATGAGAATATCACATGTTAAAGGCTGAATGTATTCTGAAATTACTTTGTAGGAGTGAAGCCCTGCCCAGCATGCTTTGGTGCACGTACTAGTAATAAAGAATTTGTAACTCTGAAAGCCAAAACATTTTACACATAAAAGACTGCCAGGTTTGCAGTTGGAAATAAGATGCATACATGCAGATCTCATTCTTCCTTTCTTTTCAACGAAGGGCAACAGTCATATCTAAACCATATATGCATTCAAAATATCAATACATGTGAATACGAAATTTTGCTGCTTTGCAGAATGCCGTAAGATCATTAAGATCTTTGAATAGTTTCTTCAAATAGGTCTTACAGAGGTCCTGTGTCCAGCAGAAGGAAAAGCTACCATTCAGGACATGTTTATGAATGTTTTAATCTGGTCTCATGAAAAGAAAAAGCTTTTTGTGATTGTGGACTGGGAAATGCCCATAAAAGTCACAGCACTTTTTCTGGTAGAATTTTCTTATTGCGTGGAACTACCTAGAATTGCTTACAACCCAAAGGTTCTCTATTTATCTATAATTTTGTTCTCAAATTTGTAGAAATCCCCTCAAGCCACTTCTGATTTACTGTAGAGATTTTATTTTACTTACCTATTTTCTTCTTGAGAAAACTAATACTGACATCTGCAAATTTCAAATTGCTGTACTTATCCTTCAGAGGTTGAATGGAACTTGTCTTACTTGAAATAATTTAGTTCTCATCCACAACTTAGTTAACAACATGTGAAATATCAATTTCATTTCATTCTGACGTGTATTTCCAAACACCTGCAATATGCTATCTTTTGAACTCACATTAAGGGACAACAATCTGGCTTTACATAAAATTGTTACTCATTGCCCCTTAGCCCCATTAACACTGGCATTTTAATTAGATCTCGTATTTTTAATTCTCTAGGCATCAGGATCCTGGCATGAGCACTCACTTAGTTGTTCCACATCAGTGAAAAACAAGTTTGCATGTTTTACAAGTCAGAACAAAGTCACAAGCTCTGAAGTTGTAATACACCAATCTTTTCTACCAGCAAAACACCTTGTGAGCCCAAGGCAAAGGTTCGAGTTTGACAGTCAAATGCAATCACACTTGTTGACTTTGCTCAAAAATAGGACTAAAACTTTGTTGTTGCTTGAGCAACAGAACTTGGAACTTCAGAAAGGTGGAAAGTCATTACAGGGAGCATAATATAAACTAAATTATAGGACTGGCTCTACTGCAGTATCTTACAGATGCCATTATAATGAAAGTACTGTAGTAACAAGCTCACTGACCACTCAGAAGGTGCTTCAGCTCATGTAACTTTACCCTTCTAAAAGCTGGGAACTGCAAGTGCGCTACTGACTTTCCTGATCCGGAACTGGTCCTTACCAAGTATGAGAAATCGTTTTGTACAAGCCCCTGCAGAAGCTGTGCCTAAGCAACTTACCTGGAGAATTCTGAGGCGAAGACACTGGCGAGCCTCTTGGGGACTGGCAATAACTAGGATGAAGTAAGGCATGTGGCGGCACATATGACATTATCTCCTCCTCAAACAAGCTGATGTAAGAAGAAGCAAATAAGAAATAACATGGTTTTTTGAATGAATGGTATTTTTCACTGTCTAGGAATAAAACTCTAGTTATTAGCCTGCTGTCTTTCCACTATGCACACTTAGAGTGCTACAACATATTTTATTGCCATTCCCTCAATCAGACCTTGACAGTTACTAGAAAACAGTAATTACTACTTTTGTGGGACATCCCTATACATCATGTGGTATTTATTTTCAAGGTTATAATATAGTTAATCAGCCTTTATAATTTGCCCCCCCTCCTTTTTTTATTTTTTCAGTTGTGTTCTCATTACAAAGGGGTCAATAAACTTAGTCACACTTTCCTGGAAAAAGATCTGCAGTATTGCACAAAGACTAGGAACAGAGACAAACATTCTAACTCCCAGGATTAAGAATCACATCTGAACTTGTTGAGTGTATTGAATAGTAAGCTTGTTGGCATAACAAGTTATTTCCTTATTTTATCTTTAATACTAACGCTGTTGCTGAAACGGGTATCACATCTAGTCTGTTCAGGTCGAGTTATTTCATGCCTCATCTATTATTACTACATAACTTTTAAGAGAAAAACAAATAGTTTCTTCTTTACACCTGAAGCATAATATAATGTCATTCTTACAGTATTTTTTAAAATGTGATGCACTGTACCTCCTCCAGTCCCTAAACACATAGGGGTTTGTTTGTTGGTTTTTAGCTAGCTGCAACTTTATATTTACTGAAGGAGGTAAAAAAATGTACAGAGTTACCAAGCAATAAAAATATCAGAAATAGTGACTCCACCCCATTATTACTAGATCTCAAGAGTGCTTTACAGGACAATCATATCATTCCCTGCCAAATGAAGAAACAGAGGCATGGAAATAAGTACAGTCTTCCCTTGAAGTCATCCAACCAGCCAAGCTAGATACAGAACCCAGGTGTCCTGAGCTCCATCATGATCAGAGTGCAGTTTTTTCAGGGTTTCATAGGCAAGGGTCATGATGACACCCTGCTCGAAGATACTGTTAAAAGTAAAACATCCACCAAGACTAAATAATGGTAAGAAAAGAAATGTCATCTCAGTATGCCACTATTTTAACTTAGCCCACCTTCGATTTTACACCAGTATTCACTCACAATAAGCTCACAACTCAGTCCAGTCTTGAGGTATAACATCCAACATTTTAAGAAACTACTGAATGCATAAATAACATTTCATCAATAATATGTCCTTGGAGAAATGTTACTATTAGATTATTAATAAATTCTGAAGAAAATCCTCAAGCAATGCTTTCCAGTTAATCTACTTTTTTCCCCCCAAAAAAATCTAAGAGAAATAAAATCTGAAGAATATGATAAAGTAGTTCTAGGGAGGCACTGGCTGCTACTCTTCTCTTAAAATTTAGTTAAACTGATTATTGCTTTTCTACAAAAGAAGGATCGCAGTCAAAATCTTGAATTTGCTTTATTTCCACTGTAAGAATTATTTGCAGTCTTTGTTGTTATCAGAACACCAGAGGGAAAAAAACCCAGTCAAAGAGCAATGATAAAATAATTCATGCAATCTTTATTTAAAAACAAATAGTTGAAGCCAGATTTTTCTCTGTAAAACCTGTGTAATCTTCATGAGTTATATATCAAAACAAAAATCTTAAAAGGTTTTTAAAAAAAACAATATTGTCATTTTAAAAAAGCCTCAGCACGGCTTTAAAATGAGATTTTTTTTATAGCTGTAATTAACTCAGATTTAGCAACCAGAAAGGATTATCATTATGCAACCTGACCTCAAAATACTACTACTAATGCCAATCCTATTGAATCCACTAGATTCAATTTTAAATATACTCATGAATTTCCTGATGCACTTTTAAAATGGATGAGAACACAACATGAAGATACAAGGGTTTAATTCTAGCAAAAATCTGCCTCAAAAAAAATTAATTGCTTAAATGAAAAATATTAAAGAAGCAGCTTCCCATTTCTTGAACTCTGTAACAGTATTTCCTTTACTAAAAAGGACAATGCTTGACAGCATAGTGAAGAGGCAGCAAGACATTAAGTAATAAGAACACATCTCAAGTACGAATGTTCACAAATACGGACTTCCCAAACCACGGAACTAAACAGATGCATTCTTGAAGCAGTGGAAAGCACATTCTTGCAAAGAGATCTAAACTGTACCACCTATCTAAACGTCAGAGCTGGATCCTACAGGACAACAAAAGGTGGCCTGGGCAAACCCACATAAGTCACAAGCATAGCGCTCTTGCACTCGCCTTTCCTCAGAGTATCACATTCCATCACTCCTATGAAAAAATGTGACCTCCAACTACCATCTAGAAACAAACATGATGAAAATAAAAAGTCTGACCCTTGAGTTGTAGCTCTCCCAGGTGCAAATCCAAGTACTGAAGGGGAAACAGTTAGGTCACTAAAATTGGCACGCACTACCCACTGAAAGGCTCCTCAACAGTTGCCACAGCATATTCCACACGTGCATCGAAAGCAGCAGTGCCTACCTGAGTAACATGACAAGGTCTGCATCGCTGGATAAACGCACCAGCCCAGGTGTTCCCTCTGTCCGGATGAACTGGATCTTCTCCCTGTGTAAGCAAAAAAAGACTTCCAAAATATCTTTTGCAAATAAGGCACCAATGTACACAACAGCAGCAAGAAAAAATACAGGGCATATCACAAAAACCTCCGGGTTATGCTTCTGTATTTCAGAAACCATCCTTTTTCCCTGCCACACCATGTCCATGTAAGAAGCAAAAATATTACAACCAAAAAGCTCAGTTGTTCTGAGGAATGATTCTCCTATTGCCCTCATCTCTTCAATGCTCAGGCCTCAGGTAGTACAGCCATCCAATCAGTTAAAAAAAATCAATCAATCAATCAGTCCTTCAAGTTCATGGTAGCTGTGTCCCTGAATTCAGAGTAAGAAGTTGAGGACATTACTATTCTGAAGGTGACCTGTTTGAAGAGGTACTGTCTTTTTTGAACCTTTACACAAATACAAGCCATACAGTACAACACACACTTGTGATTTTAAAAGCAGGGTTTTCATAATACACTGCATTTAGGAGATCTTTCACAAAAACCCTTGTACTATTTCTCCCCCGCTGTCTCACCCGAGCACCCACCCCTCCTTCCAGACCCAGTGGGGTCACTATTGTGGAATCTATGCATCCTAAACTCTGAGCATAGTAAGATACAGATTTCTAGGCTCTATATTGAATATAATTCCTTGGCTGATTCCTCTTCTTTTTCTCTGTAGAGTTTTTTCCTGCATTCTGAAATGAAAGTACATCCCTTTTATTTTCTCTCTCTCAGTACAATGTATATGATGGTACGGTAGAAATAAATTCTAATTTGGTTTTACTCTTCAGGAGTAAAAGAAAACAAAAACCAAACCCCTGTAGTAAAAACCGTCCCAATTGCAAAGCAGAAAAACCCCAAACGAAGAGAAAAGTACAGAACTCCACGTAAGAACGGCAGCATTGGCTCAGCTTGGAGGTCCATCTACCCATTGTCCCATTACCAACAGGGACAAGAAGGTCAAAAACGACCTGTGCAATCGACAGCGTAACGAGGCTGCTGGCAGCTGCACGCAGGTCAAGCTGCAATATGAATTTCTGAAACACATCATTTCACATACAACAGTTTCAACACAAGGATCAGACCAAATTTCTTGCCATCCGTGTCTAAAATCACGGTGCATAAAGACCTTCTCAGACAGTGGAATTAACATACATTCCCTGGTAACTTGCACTACATTTACAGCATATTCAAGGGTGAAAAAGGGGCACAGCCAGACTGTGCCCAGAGTCCCCCTGTCCCTGCTTGCCAGGGTGGCAGCTGTGGCTGTAGCAGGAGCGTCTAATTCAGTGTTCTTCTATTAAGAGAGGTACTGAAAGTCAAGCACCTGCTTTGTTGCAACCACAGTGTTGACCACTCAAGACTTGAGTTCGGACTGGAAGCCCCGTAGTTCCATCAGTACAGCGCTGAGCCAAAGCCAACATGCGCTGCCCACCCGCGAGCATGGCCCCAGAGAGCCCAGGGCAGGGACAGATGGACACTTCCAGAGCCTACGCCAATTTACATCAGTGCCCAAATGGCAAGGTTTGAGGAAAGCAATGGTGGATTACAAAACCTATCTTAGCATTTAGTTGGCAGCAACACCAGGAACCAGAAGGATGTCTTCTGGCTTAACCACCATATGCAGCCCTCCAAATGAATGCAATCCAACACTTCTTGGGGTTACCAATGAGAGTTGCGATTTCAACGATAGTTTTTTAAATACATGCCTTTGACCTTCTGTTAAGATATAAATTATGTTTAATGTGTAAGAGGTGCCTATGCCTGAAGCCATTTACATTATTTAACAGCCTCTCAGTTTTATCTGTGGTGGCTCACAATGAGATTTGATCGCGGCTCCCTGCTTAATAATAGTATGATAAATACAACATTCCCACTGCATCATAAAACCTCTGAACAACAGTTTCCTACCTGTAGTATATTTTTCATTGTATATTTTATTGGACCCTCAACTTCTTATCACATCTCTTCATTCTTTTTAGGAATGAGAAATTATTTTAGACAGAAAATTTAAGAGAGCTTTCAAATTATCTGTCCTCTTCCACTGGACAAATACTGATTTTCCTCTTCACATATGTAATAATTATAATAGTAATATTTAGTATCATCATCATTCTACCTCAGTTGCACTGAGATCCTCAAAGAAATAGATCACAGACAGTTGTACTGATGACCACAATAAGAAAAATTACACAAAGAGTTCATAGTGTGGGATTTCACTTAGGCCTTAATTCATCAAGTGTTATAGGAATGTCCTTGGATTTGCTTTGTCTCATGATGTGTCAAATAGACATGGATTCCCGTAAATTGCTAAATCAGGGTCTTAAAAGACTAACTATGAAAAATGAAACTGGGATCTTCATAAAAATATAAGAGATGTTACCAAAGCATCAGCTCTAGAAGAATATAGGAAAGGTATAATGGAAGATCCTTTACCTTAATCAAATGTACTAACTTCAAAGACTAAGACTAGAATGGAACCATTTGGCTTCTTAATGTAAAATAAAACCATGTTCATTAAAATCCTCAATCATTCTGCTAAAGCAGATAAGTTAGACATAGATCTTCAGCCTATTTATGCATGTATGTAAGCATACAGAAGGATATCTAGTCTCAAGTAAATGAAGAGTTACAGCAACCAGTATCTTTTATCCTTTGATCTTCCATTTTTAATCTGAAAACTACTTTTTCTTGAGAAGGGCTCATCTGGTGGCAGATTATGATTCTGTAATCAGGAAGCAAAGTTCTACAAGAAGCACAATCTGGGAACAGCAACAAGCTTTTTGAACAGTCTGAACTGTGAATTATCAAAAAAAACACAAAACACATGAAGAAAATGACACTCTGCTATCAGAGTAAAGGAAGCCAGGCACCCTCAGGAAAGGAAAAAGGAATAAAAAAATAATAAAACTACTAATAATCAGAAGTTGTTTGTATACTATTTCCCAACCGATTACTTCGCTTACGTTGCAAACCAAGCCTGGTGGGACAAACTTGCCCATTGTGATACAGGTTCAACATAGGAACTTTTGACAGGCTAAGAACTGTGGATTTTTGTTTTCCTCCTTTTCTCTGTATTTTCTAGAGAACGTGTCTTCTGCTAGTACATCATTTCAGGATTGTCAGCCAGGATTTATTTAGAGCATGAACCAAAGCTTTAACATAGAAGCCTCATCACAGAACTTGTTAGAACATGATGCTTTAGGAAACTGCAAAACAGGGCAGCTTGTTGAATTTTGGGAGTTTGCAAGGCATGGAGGAAATGGAGGAAAAAGGATCAATAAGTAACACTATAAGAATGGAAATAACAAATGAAAATCAGTGCTGGCTGCTGCGCTAGTCAGCATGGATAGGCAGCTGGAACACAGAGCGCTGCATTGGCAGCTCTGCACAGGACAGACCACAACCATCAGACTAGCATTTTTAAAATTTAATGTCCAAGGAAGAATAGGTAGTCATTTGACCCCTAGTTACTAATATTCAAGTTGTTAGTTATTCCATTTTTTGCACTCAAGCACATGAACTAAAGTGTCTTTGAGCAGGATACACTTTAAAAGGGATCTGGCCATTTTCTCCATTTCAGGTTTTATGATTTCTAGTCTGACCATTTGAGGGAGTTTTAACAACCATATAACAATCAAAGACTATCCTTCATCAGATCTCACTGGACTATACAAAAACCTGTAGATACACATTTTTTAAATTTTGGAGAAACAGAAAAAATTCCAGTTGATGTAAGATTACCTCCAAGGTCCTTAGGTCAGGACAACCTTTCTGTAAATGCACATAGAGAAGGACAAAACCAAATGCCATTCTGCCTCACAGTCCCAGCTGTACACATACTCAAATGAACAGTCACATTTGTCATGTCATCCAGCTGTCTTGGCACATTTTGGAGACATCAGAAAATCTCTCATGCCAGTTGTTCCAAACATTTTATTGGAGGTACCTTTTTTTGGTAATAACACATTACTTCTGGTCCTGTACACCTTATTTCAGGGAGTTACATAGAAATACAGTAAAGAACTATTTCCCACAGCTTTATGAATATGTTTGAGTAGGCCAAAGGTCTACAATCTGCTAAATTTCACTGCTGATTTTAATGAAAGAAACTAATTTTAGTTAGCATTTTGTATTGAAATGGGAATAGCAGACTTCACCAACTTTATTACCTGAGTGAATGATTCCTGGTAAGATCTGGTTGACGCTCTTGTAGAATTTCAAAGATATTGGGCTGCCGCAGAAATGCAACAATCTTGTCATTGTAAGCTGAAAACATCAACAAAAATATCATGCTGAAACAAGGAGATACTAAAAGGACTGCGTTTCTCCTGAGATTTGAACAATAATGACAGCAGACTTCATAGTTTCAAGTTTAGCAGTATTGTGTTAATACTTTTTCATACAAGGCTATCAATTCTGCTAACGTTTAGGGAACACACTTCTTGATTATGAACCAAATCTCATTGTGACACATCCTTCCCGCTATTAGAGGCTCTAATTTTGTTAGCAAGTTCTATTATATTTTATCACTCACGGTCTTAGCTAAGGTCGAACTAGAATATTCATTGCTAGAATAAAATTGCAGGGACCTTGGTTTCCACTGCACTGAAATCCATTCTCAAATATTAAACAGTCATTGGAAAGACCCATATCAAATCCTCACTAATTGCTGAGCCTGCAGTGTATGCACACTATGTCCATGGCAAGGGGAAGGATTTAAATTAGCAGAGATTTTCAAGTAAACATGCCACAGTACAAAGAGCCAGTTATAGTCAATCGGATTAATTTATCTTGATTTAGCACAATGTGACAGCTGTTAGATTCAATAAGCTAAATTCTGGTCTTGGTGGCACAGAAGCCAGTAACTTTGTGTGTATGTAACTGAGAACAGAAGTTAAGCTAATGACTAATTCCAAGCTGATTAACACTTTCTGGAATCCTGCCAAACAAGATGCTGAGAAGTTGTACAAAAATCACTGGGAATACATGGAGTCCGATTAGGACACAATCTAGCTCACTGGCTTCAACTCTTCCTGTCACCACATAGAGGAAGTGAGCTAAGAAGGCAGAAGCTCTACATCAGTTATTTGGTTCTGCACAGACACTTTTCAGTATTATTCCTGAAGGCTGCAACCGAACAATTGGGAAATGCTGATGCACAGAAGTAATCATAAAAAATGGTAACTTCCACCCACCGCAACCAAATGCCATGCCCAGCAGTGCACACTGCCAGGACACACTCTGTCATGGAGGACTCTGAAAAGAGGCCGTATGCTGACATACCCACGGGAACCACGTCCTGGTACTGAGCTCTGCTGACTGTATTGAATGTGCTAGACGGTCTTGGCAAAACTGGTGGTCCTGAATGACGAGAGTCCTCTCCGACCTGAAAATGTGCAAGTAACCACAATGAGTGTCTCTATGCCAGCATATGTACTCAGGGACCCAGGAGTGAGAACTCATGTGGCTTAAAATTAAGCGTGTATTTAAATGCTTTGCTTGACCACTCAGCTGCGTTGTATGACAATTACTAGTAAAACATTTTTTAGTATACTATGCCTTTTAATATGAAGACTCAAAACTGAATAAGAGTTTATTGCTATTTTTAAATAACAGTCCCATTCTGAAAAGGGACTAAAAAATTCAAACTGGGATTCCTTCACAGGGTATTTTGTACTTCATGGACATCTTTATACATATCAAATTCTGCTCCTTTATTAGCACCTCTGTTACCTCTGTGCATGAACAGAATTTCCCTAAATTTGAAGTGGAAACAAATTTGTGGCTGAAGCAGGAGGATAAAGAAGCAAGTTCACATTCAGGCAAGGCAAACAAGTCCAAAACTGGTAAAAATATGCTTCCTACAATCATTCAGTAAAACTGTTCTGATTTTTTTGTGTTCATATTCTGGGAGTAAAAAACGTTGCATATGAACATTTTTTAAGGTAGAACCACAATGTAAAATTGTTCCTGGTAGCATTTGTGATGTCAGGGCAACTTCTGCAATTTTCTGTGTGCTGAGGCTTCAGTCATTTCTACCATGTCAGTATTCTGTATTTCATCTATAGAAAACATTTCTTTCAACCTCTTTTTCATCCTGCTGGACTTTCATGTTTACTTCTCAGTTCTTGTGCCTACATGTAGTGGTTAGCATCTGAACTAGACTTCCAAGCTTCAAAGATATCTATCACACCTAACTGCAAAAGATCAAATAATTATAAAGGGCGTTTTTAAATCCAGTCTCTGAAATCACGAAGTAGAAGTCCTGAGATGCCTCCCAAGATCACTGTGCTCTAATAATACCCTCTCAGAAAAATGAAAAATTATTTCCCGTAGGCACTGTGCTGGAAAAGGAATGCCATTATTATTAGCTCCAGCTTCACGCTGCAGTTCAGCCTTAGTTAAAAAGGCATTCCTTACACCAGTTAATGTTTGCTTTAAAGCATCTCCCTGTAAAAACCGGGTCAGTGGCTTCAAAACATCAAAGTTCGTGGCAAGGCAAATCCAAAGAAAGTATTTTGAGAATTTTTTTCATTAAGTATTCGCCTTTTGCAATAATGTATAGTTCCTTGAAGCAGTGGTTTAAAAACAGGAAAAATAGCAGCAAACATGCAATACTTAAGTCATAAGTACAGAAGAAAAAGTAGTGCTCAGATTCATACATATGCATATAAATGAGCATCGTTACATCATTAATCCCAGAATGGGAATACTGCATTGAATTGCTATGTTTGAGATTCCTATCTGGAGTTATACTTCCATTCAATTCAAGTTACAAGTGTAACAGTATCAAGGAAATACTTCTAAATTAAATGGATTAAGGCATTTCATGTATCTAGAGTGGGAAATTTTGACAGGTAATCAGCACTGTGTATATGCAATATATATGATGACGTCCTGTAGGATAAACTACACTTATGTTGCAGTATTGACAACTTCAGCAGCACGGTTGACATGAATCTCTCTGTTTTAAGTGCAGAGCTTCTGCATACTGCTTAAAGATAGATAATTTCAGTGGATATTTAGCAAAGGTAAGAAAAAAAATATTTTTTCTGCTCTGTTATAAATCAATCACAACAGAAATACTTGCTTTACCCTACTGAAGATCTAAATAGCTATATAAAGACATTTGTAGCTTCCTTGCCTGCTCTAAGACATCACTGCCTACACCACATCACCAAATTGATGGAAAATGCTATCTAAAATCATTTGTAAAATACACCTTACATTGGGAGTGGGGGGTGGAAAGTATCATGGGTGACTAAACCACGTTAACACAGGATATGACAAGATATGCAGCCAACGGTATGGCACTCGCTTGCTGCAGCTCAGCAGAAGCCCTGTTAGAGAAGTGGCAGAGAAGATTCATGCCTGCTCTGAAACAGACCTCTGGCAGAACTTCATCTACCACAAGACTGAGCTATAAATAGGCTATATCAGAACATTTCTCTTCCCATTCTAAATTGTATTATCTTTAATTCCTGGCATGGAATAGCCCTCCTCTGAAAAGACAACTTGCAGTCAACAGCATGGTGGTTAAATAAAGTACGAGTAAAGTCTAAGTCATTGTATATACACTTGCTTGCAAGTAAAAACAAGTTACAACAATACAGAGACTGATGGTGAAAATGGTCCACAATGACATAGCAACAAAATAGTGTTTTCCATGCATTCTGCTTAGAAAGTAGAAATGAAATACATATGCAAATGCATGTAACCGTCTGATAAGCCTATACGTGCTAAGATTTTTTTATACTTATTCAGAAAATTGCACATCTAGATATATATACACACATGCACTTCCCCCCACAGCTTATTTGCAGAGTTATATCAACATACTTGGCAGACACCGTGGGAGACAACATCACATATTTTGACAGTGGAAGACAGGACACAGATACTGGTAATAAGTAATCAGATGCTCTCCTGTGCTTAAATGGGGTTACTGTGAATTAAGAGAAACTCACATCTGATATTCCTCTGAATTCATACATTTCAAAAGCAACAATGGCTAGCAAATAAAATAATAAATATTTACAGATGAGTACCATATGCTTACAGAAGAATCATGCTCCTCACAACATGGAATTGTGAATGGAATGATGTGAAAGAAGATGATCCTAAAAACCTGGTGGCTCCCGAAGAGAAGGGGTAGATCCAACTTACCTCACCAGCGCTGTGGCTGCGTTGTCTGGTCAAGTGCTGCCGATGGACTAACGCACTAGTGGGCCTGCTACTCTGCAAGGGAAGCCTTGGGTCAATGAATGTGGTAGTGCGGGAATTGTGGTCAACAAAGAAAGCCTAGAGAAGGAGAAAGAAGGAAGAATTTATAGCCAGTATTCTTTTTCTCATATGTCCAAGGTTAATGTCTATCCAGGATCTAGGTTCCATTCGCTAACATAAGTCTTTGTAAAATATTCCTCACATTACTGTGGCTTCTATTTCTCTTCGGCAGAAGTGGGATAACAGTTTTTCATCTCACTGAAGGGATGAATTCTTTATGCCTTACTTCATTCGTGTCTATAAAGCCCTTTGAAATTTTCATCTGACAAGTATCGGAAGTAGGAAGCTTTATTATGATTGTCAAGAAGAGAAGACTTAAACTATAATAAAAGTAATCCTGGTGTATTCTCCCTTTCATTTCCTTATAAGCATCTCAAAAGATGTCATTAAGTGGCAAAACCATTCCCTTTTTGTGAACTATTTACCATATAATTACAAACATAATTGGGTGCGTATGTGTCAAGTGTATGACTGCATCCTGTGATGAACAATGACTACAGGCCAACAGGCATTTTTGCCATCCTCCTGATACAACTATTCTAAGTTCATTAACCTTTTAGGAAAAAAAAAAAAAAACCAAAACACAACCCAAAAACAAACCAACAACAACGACGACAAACAAAAACCAAAAAGAAAGGTCAGTCAGGGACACAAAACTGATGGCAACAAAAACATTTAAACCAGACAACCGGTGAAAACTATCACATATTGGCCAGTCATTCATTTGCTGAAAGCAAGGTCTGAAGCCCTGAATTTTTAGCCCTGAAATTTAAACTTTCTCCAGTGTTAGTGTTGCACTTGGAAACCAGCACTGTTCTATTTCAACACACTTCATTTTTTTCAGTCACAATGCTGGAAACACGTGGAAGTGGCAAAAAAAGATCCCGGTTTTGAGCAGAAGAGTTACAGGAAAGTGACATCTGGTTTGAGGAATCGAAGAATCTGGACCAGCAGAGAGGTGGTCAGGGCCTGCGGGAGCCACTTCTGTGTTTGGATACCAGTGAGGTACTTCGACCACAGTTTCATAAACAATTCAGTCCTGCAGTGTCAGCAAAAGAAACATTCTCATCTTCCCCCATCCTGACCACTTGTTTCATCCCTTGTGCGCTCTTCCTGCCTTGTGCTGGCACAAATGTTTGTGTAGCCACACAGTGAACCCAGCTGAGGAGCTGGTCCAGGCTAAAATTACTCTCTTTTTGTCCCTCTCCCTGATGGTTCCTCTAACCTCGGTGAGCCCACCAGGGATAGGAGGAGAGCAGAATGGGCTCCTTTGGCAGCAACACCAGCTTATAGTATTCATGAAATCATTGTTTCAGACTTCTTGGTATAGCCAGACCAAGGAAAATGCAATTCTTCTGACTGCTATGAAGGTAGGTCGATAAACCAGTCTGTCACGCTATACAGCAACTAAATACCATTATGGATTGTGGTGGGAGAAAATGTTCATATCCCCATTTCCCAAGGAAGGAGAAGCGTATGGAGGGACACCAAAGTTACAAAACCTTAGAAACGCTCCAGAAGAGGGCAGCAAGCCTCCTATAGCCCTAACAGCGATTGCCTGTACCTGTAACCTTGCCTACAAGCAATGAATTGCATTACCTGGACGGTAACAAAGAACTCTGTTTTGATCATCTGACATAGTTATAGATACGCAAGTGAAACTTACTGTTCCACAGTTCAAAAAACTATAAAGTGTATTTAATAAATGCCATTTTAATTGCAACGTTTGAGCCTGATGCAGCACTTGTTCACCTTGACAAATACTGATGTCACCTGCAGCGCAACTATACAGAGTAGGGAATATGAAACCAGCGGGAAAGCAGAATGAAAGCCGTTCTGAAATTTCAGTTTTGGGCCTTGAAAATGACTGGAAGAGGCTGCTGGAACATATCCAGGCTTTTTGAAAATTCTGCTCTCCACTGATAGGTTTATTTCACTTATTAAGCAAGGGGTTTGTATAGGGTTTGTTGTTTTTTTTTTAATGTCCCTGTATCTACTATTTTATCTAGTCTGGTCTATGTGTATTTATAAGCACTTTCATCAAAACAAAGGTTGATTTCATTAAGTCAACATTATACTGTAAAATCACTTAGAAAAAAAAGGTACTGATTCAATATAGGAGAAAGTACTACCTAGAGTTGTGCTACACAGTTGAGTTAATGCAGCAATCTAATATTGAATGCAGCGTTCTTTAGCATTACATTTAAATAAACAACTCAATTTAAACATTAAGTTAAAGACAATCATGTCTTATTAAATATGAATGCTTGTAGGCAGCTAATAGTAGCCTACTTTAAAATAAAGCATAAACTACTACTTTGAAGCTTCAGTGAACATAATTGTTGAAGCTGCAAGACTTTGGGCTAACCTGGACATTAGCACACAGCTCAAAATACAGTGTGGCTCACAGCCTCCTTTCAAAAAAATTCCTCTCATAACTCCTGTCTAGCTATAATCCATAAATCTATGATGCTTGAAGAGACTTACATAAGCTGGGTAGTGCCAAAACTACATTTAGCCCATTAAACACGGATAGCTGCCGAAGTTATCTTTCCAAATAAAGCCTATGAAGCTTGCTAAAGTACCTTTTCTTCCTATTGAAGACACTGGTAATCAATTTCATTGTAGAAAGAAAAAACAGACAATAAGTGTCCTACAATAACTTACTATGTATTTGTACATCTTGCAGAGATCTAATTAAAAAGTTTATACATTTGCATCGGACTTTAAAATATGAACGTTATTGTTATATTACACATACTGCACAAATGCATTGGGATGCTTATCTGTATATACATGCGTGTACGCGCATGTATGCAGCAATGCAGAATTTCAGTTATCAGGCTGAGTTCAGCTCTGGGACCTATCTAGCCCGTATGATGCTTCCTGCTACCACCTTTTCCAGTGGTCGTCTGCCTCCCTGTGGTCAGTGACTGATGAAGGTTCATCTGTAATGCCAATCAGAAACTACATCCTAGTTACGCCAGACCTTTTAGGGAGAAGTGCATACCAAACGGATTTTATCTTCTGTAGATACATGGCAGAGTCAAAGAGGAGTGGGCAACTGGGCTTTGCTGTGCAGCTTTGAAGGGAGTTCAGAGGTAGACAGTCCCCAGCTGACCTTGGAAGACAGTGACATTGACAAGTAAAAACTCTACTGCTCAGCACTGCATCAGGGTCAGAATGATCACTGTGCCTTGCAAGCAAGACCACCAAGCCTCTTACTATGATATACTTGGAAAAATAAAGGAAAACCTCGTCTCAGCAGGAGAGAGTAGCCAGGAAAAGGAAATATAATTATATAGTGGCATGGCTAATTTCTACTTGCTTCTCTTTAGCTTTATGCTTTAATAAAGGCAGGTCCAGTTTCGGTTTGGTCTCATCAAGCACTGGTCTCACCATGTACTGACCATCATCTCTCTCAAGTGCTGAATAGGCTTTTCTACTGGCCACAAGTGCTACTTGAGACAAAAGCAATTCAACATAATGAAAATGAACAATACTGAGCCTAATTCAAAGTGAAGAAATCCTGTGGGGATTTATTCAGTGCTTCCTCTTGTTGATTAATGTCGTGGTAGCATCACTGTTACCAAATACGACACCAGAAATCCAAAGGTCTAATTCTCTCTACAGAGTGCCTATTAAAGTCAAGTGAAAATTGCTATATTCTTCAGAAGAAAATTGGCTTCTGAAGAACTGAACAGAAAAAGTATTACTTAAAACTGGAAAGAGCGAGGGAAGCAAAGAACAAGGTTAGTATAATTGCACATTTCTAGTTGTGTTTCTAATGAAAAAACACAGTGTTTTCCAGAGTTAATAAATCCTTGAAGGAAACAACCCTCAAGCACTTTTTCTACCCTACTGTTTAGAATCTGCCTGTAATCTTTTCAAGCGTCAAGATCATTATGTATATGGACACTCACAGCTAACAAAGTACCAAGACTGACTGAGAAGCTTAATATGCCTATAGTCCTAACCAGGACTTGTCACACTAACAGATAGCCTTATCACTACCTCACAGGCTAATCACAGTCTATTTTTAACCCTCCTATCTTCCGCAAAGAAAATCATATTCTAGATAGTAATTACAATTACATTACTACTATAAAAAAAGTGTCTGTTCTTCAATTTTAAAATATATTGTTAGAAATGAAAAGCGATACCTGTTTTGAAAAGCAGTAAGACTAGCAAGTATTCAAGATCCCTAGTAATAAAACTTACTACACACCATTTCTTTCCTGTTAATCAATACATAACCAAGAGAATGATCATCCCCAGAGCTATTCCAGTCTTAAGTGCAGCCATTTTTATCTCGGAAACTGATAAACACTGGACCTACTTAGCATTTGGGTAGAGGACTCGTCTAGGAAAATGATTATTAAAGAAAAAAGTGTAAATAATGCACGCTAATGAATTCCACTCAAAACTTGGAGGTTGAAGGAGGGGAAAAAAAAAAATAGAGTCCTAAGGAAAAGCTTAAAGTTAAACAAGAAAAAAAGGTAATACAAATGGTTCAACAATAACTAAATACAATTCAGTAGATAATAATAAAGTAACATTTTATCTAAATTATGTTACAAGTACACAGGAAAAACGCCAAAGAACTTCACTGAACTGCCTGTATCTACACAGTAGATAATTCTTTTCAAAAGAAGTTTTAAACATCCAAGGGAATCTAAGCAACTTATTTCACAGTAAAATGAATATACATTTTCTGGCAACTTTCCTTGTAATGATTAACAATCATTTATCAGTCATCTACTCCTTTCATATAATGCTTTTCCAGCACAGATGACAAATTCCAATCCTCTTTTGGCAAAAGCAAGAGAAAGAACATGCACTTGTTTTCTTGTTAAGCGCAACCAACTGAGTTGTGACATGACAACATCCAAGATCGAGCAATCAACAGAGCAACATGTGCATTACAGATACCTTGCCCTGATGGTCATGTTTCATTTCCCAACCTCTCGGCAGCTCCAGCTGTTTGTTAGCAAACATGTTGAGGAAGCCCACCAAATCACGATTATGCTGGTAGCGCTCAAAATGGTGGGTGTCCCGCCGGACTTTGGTGATCATGTGCTTCAAACACGTGTTATTTGTAAACATGCGGTAGGCACTCTGAAAAATAAATAACAAAAGGAAATACTTTTAAAAGATAAAATTTCTTCTGACTACAAAATGTAACATTTCAACATAAGTTAATGATCTAATCATCTATAAAACCTTAAAAAACACCTCTAAGCCACAACAGTATGGAAAAAATGGTCCTCTTCCTAAGGGTTAAGGATAAGCGTTTGGTGTTTCTTATTTTGCTTGACATACACAAAATTTCATAATTGACTCACTTCAGCAAAGTGTGAAATCTACTACAGATTCCATTTACCACATTTGTCCCTGGAACTGTGAAGAATCCCATAACATTAATATTGCTTTAAAAGTTGTCATGGTTTAGCCCCAGCCAGCAACTAAGTAGAGATTTCATAGATATTCTCTCATTTCTGGAATAATGAGACATCTGCAGCCATAGAACACAGTAATAAAGCTGGTAAGGTTTTCTGCAGGACAGGGATACCTAAGCTTGTAGAACTTATCACAAATCTACATAAATATTGTTTCCACCTATTGATTTTTCAAAATTACCTTATCATTGCACGTCCGTGTGTAATTTATGTAACAGAATTAAAATCAGAGAGTAAAAGGAGAGCACTGAGGAATAGGGAAAACTTTAAATAAAAGGGGAAAATAAACAGTTAATGCCCTTCCCTCCAAAAAAACCCCAGTCAACCAGAAACCAGGTCTTTCTCTCAGCATCAGCAATAGACAGAAATAAAGACATAGGTCCTCCTATTGCACTCTGCTGCTATCTAAATCACTCTGTGCCCCTAAACCTCTACTCCCTGTCCAGAGGTCTTATCTACCTCCGTCCTATTTCATATATTCAAGATAAAGCTATGCAAGCTAAGCAGAGTTATTCAGATACAAACAAGCATGCATGTATTTCAAAACCAAAATAGCACTGACCAGTAATTAAAAAAACCCATTAATTTATTATCAAGTATGCTTGCAGACAACAAGTTATTCATTCCATTACTTCTGTTTACACTATACTGCCCGTTACACAAAGGAGAAGAAATATTTAAAAAAAAAAAACTATATAAGAAGCAACACTGAAGAACAGGCAAAACAGAAAAGGAAAATATATATTAAGATGCTTTTGTTGCTCAGTGTGACCTCTAATACATTTTGATACAAACCAGGCAACCTGGGAAATAAATTATCCCATAAGCAGCAAAGTGCTCTTAAAAAATAAGCATAATTTTCATTCTCAGAATTGTCTCTCACCCTCTGCAAAGCACAGTAAGAAAGCCAGTGCTTCAATAAACAAACGAGTTTTGTATCATAAGACAGATGAAGAATTGAGTGAAAAGTAAGAACTGTAGAAGCTATAACACCAACTAGGACAACTCTGATAGTCCACCAATTGCAAGGAATGATGATAAGTGTTTGAATTTATCCAGCCTCCTTATGTAGTAAAAATATCTTAGCATCGAACACTGAGCAATATCTTTGTACACAAGACAACTGTATTTATAAGCACTTATTTATGAAAATCTTTCAGCTGTAGACACTGTACTCACAGGGTTAGAATGCAGTACTGTAAAGAACTCTGGGCTGATAAGGAATTTCACAGGGGGAGACTGGAGCAATAAAGTAAGTCTGGATCTGGAGGTAGAGTGAGGCAGCACATTCTCTCTTCGAAAATCTAACAGCAAAGTGAATGACAAAGACTTCCAGTAATAATCATTACCAAAACATCACTGCAAACAACTATATCGATATGAGTTGCACAAGCAAGAAAGCAGCAGGTATACATTTATTTCAGATTTATTAAGTATTCTTCACATAAGTGTACCTGAATTACTTCTAACACAGCACTGAAGTTCCTGAAAATATCACAATATTAGTTAGTAACTTTTAATTTTTGCTTTTGGTGAACAATCATTTTTACAAAATCACATCAAATTATTTGAGTTACCAAACATCTGCTTGTGTATAAGATGCAAGAAGGTCCCTGTGGCACACTTGCATTTCTACACTGTAGATGTATGCAGCTAAGTTATTTTTTAAGTGCTAACTAATGGATATAAAAGTCATTGTACACTTAAAAATGTTTCATTCCTCCTTTAAAAAAAAAAAAACCACAAAAAACCACAACGAAAAAACTTGCTATTAACACAGCTCTGATCCTGATACAATATTTAACCAGCTTATATAAATAAGAAAAAGGTTGCCAAGGAAGTACCTTTCAAGTTTCAACTTTCAGTAAACATTTGGGTCTTCTCCTAGCAACTTAGAAGTGCACTGATTTTTCAACAGCATCAGGCACTGAAAATATTACTGGGAGTGGTGTTTGCTACAATGTTAAAACTGTTGCCCCCAATTATCTTTGAAAATCAACAGGACATCTGGATGCATATTTTAAGGTAAATGACGAATTGCAAATTCAGATTGGGTCAGCAGTGATTTTACTCTGAAATGTAAGCTATCTTGTACATTTCACAGTTTCTTTCTTTTATATATTGCAGTATTTGCACACTTCCCATCAAATGAACATGAATCATGTAGAACACAGCTACAATGGATATCAAAGAATATCCCACAGGCAGAAAAAGGAGAAGGGAGTCAGCGAAGGAGATTCTAAACTGAGGGAAAAGTAAGAAGACATTAAAAAAAGAGGAGGAAAAGAACAGAGTAAAATTCTAAATATGGATGGGTAAACTTTATGGAAAAAAGGGAATGAGGGAAATAAAGATGATTATTCTGAGGATGAGAGGAAACCAGAAAATGGAAGGGTAAAAAGCAAAGGAAAAGTAAATGAAAAAGAGGATTTTTAGAGACACTTCTTAAACCATAGACCCCAAGCCCTCCCACAGGAGGCACGTCTATGGAGCGACAGCAGTGTAGCATAAAGACTCCTGAAGCTATGCCTGAATAACTGGGCTGGGAGTGCCTTCCAGGACTGCACCGCGGTTGCACGTCAACTCTATATTGGTACAAAACTTGGGTGTACACCAGTCACTTCTCACACCTGGGAAGATGCTGTGGCGTGGTACAGATAGGTCCACTGTCATAACCTGGGTAATCTGGAAACCAGAATGTGTCACCAGGTGGGTTTTTCCTGCAGTTTAGAGGGTTATGAATTTGATTTATGAACAGATTATTCATCTGAACTTGCTGATTAGGGTTTAGGCTGAATTTGCTTTAAACTGATTTATTTACAGCAAAACTCATCATCTAGCTGCACATGCATGTGCACAAAGGTAGAAAAGGGAAAGACTAAGGCAGAAGTAAAGAAAAAAATATGCAGGGAGCGCTGGGCTAAACCACAAGTTCTACAATGACTTGAAACTCAAGGAAGGGTGGCCTTGCTTGGCTATTAGATTAATTTAGGCAAGCGTATTGTAAGAGAATATCACGAGCCATCTAGAGACAAAGACGAAGCACATAGTAGCACACAACTACACAAGGGTCTGGATGGGTAACAAAACTAACTTTATAAATGTATTAGTAAATTAGTAGTAGGAAGATGACTAGGAGCGAACTGCTCTGCAAGATGCAAAACTAGTGATGACGTTTAGAGCTCATTAAAAAAGATCTTTCCTTCTGTCTTCATTCAAAAAATTAACACCGACCAGAAAACCAGAAGAACTAAAAAACAGAGGAAGAAAGAACTTTCTTCTTAGGCTACAATAGGTAAAGAGCAGGTTAAAGGCTGTGGTGCAAATCAGGTATTTTCAAACCTTTTGAGTTTGATAAAACGTACTCGAACATTTGGGAAACTAGGTGAAGCAATCTCTGAGACATTGGTGGTTATTTCAGAGGTCTGAAGGAATTCTCAGAAGAAAAGGCATAAATATTATATCAATTTTTAAGAACAGGTAAAAAAAGGATGAAGGAAACTGTAGTTGATGTATTTTCTATTCTTAGAAAGACACATGAACTAATTGTCAAACTACTTAAAGCAACAAGATGACAGCAACGTAGAGAAACACAAACAACCAGGATCTCTGAAGAATGAATCACAGCAAACTAAACTCTTTTCTACTACTCGAGTGGTGTAAAGGCCACGTATTTTGATGTTAATAAGGCCTTTAACAACATATACATAATACTCTCAGAATCATGCTGAGGGAGAAAATGACCTGAAACAGATGAAAACACCTGGAGGGGTATGCAGCAGTTTTCAAAAATGTACTGAAGAGCAGTTATGATTTATGTCAAACAAAAAGAGTACACCAAGTGATGTTTCACTGAGATCTGTCTGGGTCTGGTCCTATTCATTATTTCTATTAATGACTGGATAGGGACGTCAGAACTTGCTCCAACTAGGAGATGCTGCAGTACCTGGACAGCAGGATGGACAAGATTCAAAACTATAGTAACACATTAGAAAAGTGCAAAGACCTGTATGCAGGTAGGGATAATCAACTGCATAAACACCAGATGTAAAATAGACATTTGTGCCAAAGATCTGCACACAAGAGTCTGGACCTGATTTTAGCAGAACAAAAACTGAAGACTCGTGGTTAATGTCAAACTACCAGAAAAAAAAAATAGTAGTAATTCTGCAGGAATGTACAAGGAGTGCTGTACGTAAGCTGTGACATTTACACAATCTCTTCAGTACAGCAGAGTCATAGCTTTATTTAATGTTCTGAAATATTCCTCAGAAGCTGTAGACCAAATGCAGACGATACAGAGTAGGCCAACAAAATAATGTGAGATCTAAAAACACAAGCCTCGAGGAAAGACAGACACATTTAAGAATATTTTAGAAGAGAAACTGTATTAGTAGACTGTCTAACAAAGTTACAACATGTCCATCGACTGAAGAAAATGTTGTAAGAACACATAAGATTGCATTTAGCAAGTACAGTTTAGGTACAGCTCAACCTATCTATCTTCAGCTCAGAGATGAAGCAGATGACTGCCCTTTCTAGTCTTATAATCTACCATTTCAAAATGCAGTAGCAGATTCAAAATATCTGTAACCCAGGCCATACAATTTTATATTTTCTCACTGCAAATGTCCTGCCTGTATTTTTACCCAGTCAGATACTGACAGAAAAACGCTCCAAATCTCACATTCATCTCCTTAACGTATTGAACAGGCTGAGCCATGATCTTCAAAAACTAGACAGCAATGAAAACGAATGGTTTCATTTTCACCCAGACTTTCAGGGGCAGAAGTTAGGTTCTGCCTTGTGTCACTCTCATTAAATCGTCTATGAGATCAGTGTTCCCTTTAGAGGCGGGGCAAGGGAAAGAAGTCTTTTTTTGTTAACCTGCATTAGAATGGTGAAAGTCCGTTTCCTCTCCAGCTCCATCCACGGCATTTGTATGCTCTTCAGGCCTATCGTTAGTCATTGTTCTTCGGATGCTCTGGTACCTAGGGTTAGAAAAATGGACTTATATATAGTATATGGTAACTATGATCCAATTCTGGCTCCGAGGAAGCTTGCCCCTCTTTTCTGCCATGTAGGCTAATATACATCAACCTCCAATTTCTGTATTAGTAGCCTTTTGAATTTCTGAAAACCATTATCAGATTATTTTTGTTAGCCGCATAGCTGATGAACACAGGTGGAATACAAAAGCCCTAGAATCTCACATGCAGATTAAAAGGGACAGCCACATGAAAATAAACATGTACAGCCAGCTGCAGCAGCAACTGTGACCCTGACTTCATACTCAGAATGGTGAATGCAGTTTTGCAAGTACACAATTCACAAACAAGGGTAATTCTTACCGGCGATTCAGCTGTTCCATTTGCTGTATAGAATTTGACCTCTGGAGAATCTGGGGGGCTGGGGGGGCTGTGGGTCGCTGCCATGTTGTTGTCCTGTTCACGTGATCCACATAAAAAATCCGTCCATGGCTGTCAATTCGAGCCTCCCAGTCTAAGTAGCAATAAAATACTGTGAACTATGGAGGGGTTAGGTTTATTTATTTATTTTAGCTCTATTGCTTTTGTAGCTGAATATATTGTTCCAAGTTGCTGTTTCTCTTTCACAGGATTACTTTGGCACAGAACTTTCTCACTGAAAGGTTAAGAGACTTGGCTTTTCCCTATTTTATCCCATAAATCAAATTCCCCACTGTAGCTAAGGTTCTACAGAATCCATATCTAATAATTTCTATTCCCTTCTCTATTCTATCTCCCCCTAAACCAGTAAATGTCCCAGGAAAAAAAAAAAAAAAAATCAGGATACTTAGTCTAATTCTCTTGGACTGAAGTAATTCAAGATCCTATCTCTGAGGATTATTTCCAGTTCAAAAGGACAATGGAAAAGTACCAAAAATCCTGCAAAGTTTGACACTTGTCACTGTTTTTCCCCAGCTAGTAGCAACAGGAATAAAACAGATCCCAGTGCTTCTCCTGGGTTTACATGTACCTGTGTTAAAGGTAAGCAGACCTGCCAGAGAAGATGGATAATTATAACAACCAAATTCTTTCATATACTAAACACAAGTTCCAGAATTGCTGATCCTGCAAATATCACAGCAAATGCAACTTCTTGTGCAAGCAGTAACTGTAATGCTGTCCACCGTGTTTTGCAACACAAGCTACAATGTGAGAAGTCTAAACCACAGAGATACACCAGGAGAGCAGAGATGAAGGTGCTGGGACCTTTCCCCAACCACATCTGGCTTCTCAGTGCTCAGCAAAAAACAGGTGCATCACAACACCTAAGCCTTAGTTCATAAGATTTTTGGGTCAGAAACACTGTCTGCCTAATAACTGGTTAGGAAACGAGCAAGGTATCACAACACTGATCATGGCTGGGGGCCACATAATAATTAAAAAATATTAAAATATTATATAGAGAGAAACAGGTATGCCTGATTCTTGGGCACAAGCAACTGCAGAAAACATGCAAACCATTTATCACATCAGTTGAAAAACAATCTTTGAAAGCTCATAAGGTTTCTGGAAAAGACTTTCTGTATTTCAAAGCCAGGAAACATCACTTACTGCAGTAACATTTTAAAAACCAAGTTTTTAACCAGAGTTTGTAAATAAAATAAAACATGGAAGTATTCCAGGAAGGACAGAATTGTTCATTGAGAAAAACAAACAAAAAAAGAACAGTTTAAATTTGTGAATTCATTATTCTGCTTAAATGTCAAACCCTAAACTACTGCATAATAGTTGACATTTTCCTTGTGGTGATTATATGGCCAATTCTGACGCACAGTCACCATTTCTGTAACATGGTCTTGCAGAAGAAAAGCATTTTTACCTGCATTCAATTTTAAATATACAAGTTTAGAAGCTATTGCCCAAATATTTAAAGCAAAGCACCTGCATCAGTGTTGTGATGGACAAGGATACCTTCCATTAGTCAAATTGTTGTTAGTCAAATGTGTTACAATGAACTTAGCTTGCTGAACTGCAAAATTGTAATTAATCAAGGTTGTGTGGTCAAGCTTATTTGATGATTTTTCCCAATGAATCGGAGCACAATGTTGCATGTTATAGGCAGAAATACTATATAAACATTACAATTCTTTCTCTTGTTCTTTAACTTAACCTACACACAACTGAAAGAAATACACACATTTTTCTTTCTTAGTTTCTGATTGTGATGGAACAACAAATAGAATACAACCCAAATTACAAAGAAATTACAGTTTATAACTCAAAATCCTATTCTAAATATTTTCTCTAATTTTTCACTATTAAACTATTAAAACTGTTACATATTGAAAGCACAGCTTTGGAGAAAAAAACTGAATCTAGGCAACAATTACTATTTAAGATTTTATTCACATTAGCAAATGAATGAGCTACATAAAGATTGCATTGGGCTTTGATTGTAAAGGGTGATGTGTATATGCATGCCCATGCATGACTGTGTAAAAACCCAGCAAATGTCAGAAATATCAGAATACCACACAGCCAGACCTTTTCCATTAACATTCCATAGTTTTTCCAAGTAGTTATTGTAACGTATAGTTTGCTTCTGAAACATAAAAAGCAATCTATGTATAAACCATGGTACTATAAAAGCTATCTCTATGCATTTCTCATTTATTACACCTGATCTCTGAGTATTTCCCATAATGGTCTCTGTCTTTTTCAGTATGAAAAATGATAAGATACATATACATCTCCCAGGCACAATTTTGTAAAAAATATTATACTGGTTTATTGAGGAGGCAGTTTATTAACTTTAGGATCTGCACTCAGGACTAATTTGTTATATGCACTGATTATGAGAGAAGCAGCAGGGAGCAAAACCTAACCTTCTCATCACCCTGGCTTTCCAATACACAGTTATACCTGCTGTCAGATTCCTTCCAGTTACCCTCTCCAATTACAGAGCACACACAGTCCCATTCCATACTCTGAAATAAAGATCTATTCATTTTACACTAAATGTCTGAACTCCTGACTCCTTTAGAATAATAGAGCTTTGCCGCAGGCTTCAGTGGGTCTGAATTTAACTTTTTTTTGCTTGTTTGTTTTAAAGTAATGTCTGCCTATTAGCTGTGTAGCTCTCTTTTGGTCCTGTCTTCTTTCTTTAAATATCTAATACTGAATAGATTTTCACTGCCCCAAGTTTAAGCAAGTGAATCAGCCCAACAATTGGGAGCAATGTATTTTTCATACGTATTACAGCAATTACAATTTATCTGTCAATTTAGGCTCATCTAACTGTTGCTTAATACCTAGGTTTATTTCAATTCAAAAAGTCTTCACTCTGCCTCAAAAAATGCAAGAAAAACACAGACACCTTTCACATAATCTGCGGAGAATAAAGATGTTACATATTTATTTGTAAATCGTCACCATACAAGAAGTATTCAGAGATTTCGGAGTGCTTGCTATCTTTCCCTCCAAGAGCCTCATATAGTGTATCGCCTCACCTCCCTACCTATGTGCACTGCATACTGAGAAGGCAACACCATGCCTTGCTGCTTCTCTGCAAATGTCTTAGCAAGTCTGTAGACACCAGGTGTAATAATCATAACACACCCTGATAGTTTGCAGACTGAGCACATGCCTTTTACAGAACAGCACTAGACTTCATCATCATCACTCCTCACTTAGAACTTGTCAGCTGTTCATTCTCAGTTCTCACATTTAAAAAATAAACGTATTGAGATCTCAGTAATGAGATCCAGGTAGCCTATTCCCCAATTAAAGTATGAAGAACCTCACTTGGTGGTAGAGCCTCATCCACTCTCTGGTACCGGCTAACATCCTGACGTACCGAAGGCAGTGACCTCAAGGGCTGATGGCCATTGGCTTGCGAACCTGGAATCAAAATGCCCCAAAATTATTTTTTCAGTCAGTGTGGGGAAGCCCTAGAGCTGCCTCTAAAGTGAACAACACATGCTAAAGCTTCTGCAGGACTACGATATTTTAAGATGTATCTAATAGTCATCTGTTCTGGGGGGCAAAGTAAGTTATGTCTACAGTTCTGGGCAAGCGATTTCTCTGGGATGCGCTGCAGTCCTCGTCCTGAAAATGTCACCCCTTAGGACATGCTGCATCTACCTGTGACCAGTGGAAGCCAGGGCACAGAAACAACAGCATGTGCCTGAGCCATATCCCAGCAAGGGACAAGGGCAAAGTTCCACCTGGCCACCTGCTGTAAGAGTTGGAGATGAAAGTCTCCATTGACCTTCCTTGCTGCAGCCACAATGATCTGCAAAACACAGTGCAACCTGACACCTAATAAAAAGAGAGTTCCAAACATGTAGAAAATTATGTAAAAGAACATATTGACAGTATCGGAAATAAATGCCAAATTATTCTTTCCAAATCAAAGAGCTGTTTATGACGAGAAGAAATTAATAGATCCCAAAACTTTTGAAATGTTATGAAAAAGACCCCTCCAGAAATCTAGTTTGAGTGCACCCACTTTATTAGATTGATTGATTCTTCAACCCCTGAAGAAATCAAACAGATAATTCATTGTGAAATGTACTTGAAAACAATCTGTTAGGGATACATTTCTACTTCTGGTGATTTTAGTGAGACACAAAATTCTCAACTGTTAAAACAATTTTGCAATTGGTAAGAGTTTTACAGTGTTAACTTCAGTAACGCATTCCTCTCCTTCCATGGTTCCAGCTGTGCTAGGATGTGCCTACACAGATAAGGGACTAGGAAAGGGAAGATAAACAGCCTGAAGTGTGACTAAAAACCGTATTTTTTTTTCCTCCCCTTTCTTTTGATTACCCTTATGTTTTAATGCTAGTATATGTGTTTATGTTCTTCCCCCCATAAAAACACCAGAGAAAAGACCCAAATAGAAATTCTAGTTTGCATTTCATAGTTCTGGGATTATTTCTCCCCCATAACCATTTTGACTGGCAAGCAGGGTAATACTGTGGAATTCTTTCCTCCTCTTCATCCTCCTTCTCACTACTCAATAATTAAAATATATCCAATTTCAAAATAAACATGTCTTGGGTATTTCAGTTTTGATTCTTTGTTAAATCAAAAACCCTAAGAGTCTCTTGAAGAAGGGAATAAATCTCAAGAGGAACAACAACCAAAAAAAATCTTGAAAGACAATGACATTGAGAAATGAAGATCTTAAATTTTCAGATGTTAATTTTTAAAATAATTTTTACTGGCTGCAGAAAGGTCACTTCAGAAAGTGCAGTTGTTACCTCCAGTAGCTCCTTCAACCTGTGCTGTGGCACCCTCACAAGCTGCTCGGGCTCCTTCTGTTTCTTCATCCTGAGACTGGTTATTGGCAGCTGCCGCCTGCAGGCTTCTTCTTCTTTGCCAGATTTCTTCTGCTTCCTCTTGGTCTTGTAATTCACCTGCCTCAGCCTCCTGTACTTCCTCCAGAGGTAACTGTACCGCAGGTAGAGAACCAGAAGTACTTGCAGTATCCTGTGTTTCAGCACCTGGCTCAATTCTAGCCATGTTGGTGGCACAAGCTCCCTCTTCCTCATCCTGAGAAGAAAAGGCTGGAGTCTCAGGAAACCTGGCACCTTCAAAAGAAGAACACCGCATTTCAACTGAGGAACGTCGCACAGTTGCACTTTCGTTGCAAGAACTGTCTGCCCCTTCCACGTCACTCTCCCCTTCTGGCCGAGTACTAGCCTCACTGACGCTTTCCGTGCGAGCAGGATCACTCTGCTCTGTTTCTGATGACATCTGGGAAGGTTCAGACCCTTGATCAATGGATTCCGTTTCACTAACGCCCCTTCTGCTCCCAGCAGCAGCATCAGCAGCTCCTGCATCTGCACTGCTCGGAGGCTGCTCTGCCTCCTGAGCAGGACACAACTCATTAGCCTGGTCTGCTAGTGCTTCACTTTGAGAACCTTGCAGGCTTTCACCTCTTGATAACTGTGATGGTGGAAGCTCTGGGAGAGTCTCTTGCTGGTCATCAGTTGATGGCAAAGGAGCTTCAGAGGCTGAAACATTTTCATTCTCTGCAGGCCCTTGCATTGCCTGATCTGATGAGTAATTTAAACCATTTCTTTCAACATTTCTTGTAGCACCATTAAGCATTACTAAACCACCATCGTCCTCCAAGGAAGACGGAAAACCCAGGTCTTGATGTAGCTCATGCTCCTCTTCATCTGAGTCAATATGAAGCATAGCATTAAGTCTTGTGTCAGTAGGGAAGCTACTCCTCAGTTTTGGGGAAGCTCCACGTGGACGCTCACCACAGGCAGATGCCCCGGGTCTGGGGTGATTATTGTGTTCTATTGCATCCAGATAGTCATTTAGTGAGTCCTGGCGACCTCTGGTAGGTGACGATCTTGAAGCACCAGAGGTCAACTCATCCTGGTCCGTTTCCAGAGTTGTACTAGTCCTCAAAGGGTGTCTCAGGATTGCTTCTCCAGAAGATTCCTCGAGGACTGGACCATTGGAACACACTGTGGATGTATCATGATGTCCTGCTGGCATGTCCTCATCATCGGAAGGGCTCCCCAAGTCTCCATTTACAGAGTTCACTCCTAGCAAAGTGCCAACTGTTTCTGGTGAAGCATCTGCAGAAACACAAAGACTGAAGGTGAAACAAAATGCATCCTACTTTGCCTGCATCACAGAAGTGATGTAAAAATACACCTTTCAAGACATTTGCTTATTTCAATCAGACAACTGAAGGTAAAAAAATACAATTAAAAACACAGACATCTACAGCGTTATAACAGCAATTATAGAATTTTCTCTATATAAGTCTATACTATTTTGTAATATATAGAAAATTTAAGGGGTGTGAAGTATGACTTTAAAGGACTCCCATTCTGCTTTCAGAAGACACAGTACTTCCAAGCATCTTGCCAAACTGACAACAAAACCAGCCTCACAACCAAGGAACCAGTTTCTTACAGCGTATCTCTCATATCCAAAAGTAGGATTTACACAAAGCCAGTCGCTGACTACCAGTTGTCATTACATCCTTAGCAGCATGCAAACCAGCATCTGAGATTACGTGAGGAATCACAAACTGTGTACAGATGTCAAATTCTATACATAACGCTTATTTTGAGTTAATTCACAGAATGTTCCACTGTAAAGAATGGGAATCTACTGAAGTAAAGTTCATCAGATATTAGGTATGTGCTACAGTAATACATAGAAAAGGGAAATTAAAATAAACCATCTCATTTGAAAGGTAAGATAGTAACTTGCCCACACGGGAATTAAACAGGCATAGAGTTGAATAATCCACCTGTAAGTGTCTGTACACATCTGCAAGAAACTTAACAGTGAAGTCTGTGAACTAGAGTGCCTAGCAACAAACAGGACTGATGACAGAAGCATTTTTTTTAATGGTGACAGAGCAAAAATATTAATGATATATAGGACTACATGGCCACAAAAAAAGGCAAGAAGGTTGTATCAAGTTAAAACATAGAGCAACATCTCACTACCAAAGAGATTATACCAAGTCTAATGAAGGAGAATCTAAGATCATAAACATGTAAATAGACACATATAATGTGATAAACATGTAACTGTAGCAGCCATGTTTTGCTAGTTGCCTCCAGAACAGGAAAAAAGGAAAATAAAAGAATTGCCTAATGGAAGCATGTAGTCTCATAACCATAACAGATATTCTTGGTTCTAAGCAGGGCAGAGTCCTGTAAAAAGGGGACAGGACAAAGTGACCTGCACGTACACTAGCAGGGAAGGAGAGCACAGGTAGAATCTTACTTGCAACTGCTTATCTCAGCCAAAGGTGTTACAGACTGAAGAGAAACAATGCATTTGATTACCCAATCTATCCCATAAAATGCAAATCATAAGCAGATTCATTTAAAAATCTATCTAACAAGACAGGAAAACAATATGATATGTGCTGCTGTTTTGGAATTACCATCTCCAAAGCAGTACGTGATGTATCTAAACCTTCAATCCCAATAGGAAAATCTGTAATAGAGGCACTGTACACAAATGAGAAAGAAGATTTTCAGAGAAAATCCTAGAAACAGATACATAGAAACTCTCTCCATGCAACTGGCTGGAGATCCAGATCACTGACAAATTCTCACCTTCATGAACAGAAGATGTGATTTCCACTTTGAATTGGAGATATCCACTTACATGATCAGCTGGGAGCCTTCTGCCAAGATTATAGCTAAGAACCTGGTCTCTGCAAAAACAAACATATTGGGGTTGTTTTTTTTTTTTACAATTTTAACTGGTTTCATTTTTCCAGAATTTTGTACCAGAAGCTCATATCAGATAAGAGTCAGCATGATAGAGGGTAATTAGAACCTTATTAGAATCTTAAAATTAGCCACATACTCTGGCTTGTATGGAAAAGCACAAACACCAACAATGGTGTAAAATACCTTTAGATAACAGATAAAACAGCCTGACAAACTACTTTTGATCATTTCCAAATACAGATTGTGACCCAGCAATTCTTATACATCCCTAAATCTCTTAAGTCTTAAAGAAATCAAATTGCAAAGGATCCCTTTCCCCTAACATCCTCCTTCCCCCAATCCAAAATATGTTTTATAATGAACAAAACTTTTAATTTTTTAAAGCCTTCTGCCCCCTTGTGGTTTTTACCATATACAAAATTCCCAGTTTCTTCACATTTCAGTTCTCATTCAATAAAGCACTTCTGCATTCCTATTTAGAAAAGCTATTAATGCTCAGATTTTACTTCAAATACGTTCTTAAGACTTATTGAATTCAGTGGGACTCAGACTTGATTAAGCACTTGCACCAGCTTGAGACTTAGGATCAAATCCTAGGCTATATATTCTTATTAGGCACAGCCAGAACTCCCAGCCCCAGCCCCCCTCAGCCCAGCTGGGACAGCTGAAGGGAGAGGAGGGAGCTTCCGAAGATTTTCATAGGAAATTACTGTTATTTATGCAAATAATTTTATAGTGGTGTAAACACCTCTCTTTTACTTGGAGCATCCCTACTGCAATATAAGTGACAGACCAAAACAAATGCAAGGTCAGTAGTGAAATAAGCTGCAGCAGTTTGTATCCAAACATTAGCTTTTAGCAAAAAAGGTCCTGAGTGGACAACGTAACGCAAAGCAGCCTCCCCACACTGCTCTATAGGCTGCAGGACATCACATTATTACAGTAGTGTTTCCAGGATCTGTCACAGGTTCATTGCTCTGTACTCTAACTACAGCTCTTCAGCTAGACTTGGGGTGTCCTCAGAACATTGCCAGTTGAGCTTTCCACAGTTTTTACATAAGGTTTGTATTACTCCAGGCCATTTGAGATTAGGTAAAGCCACAACATAAATAGAGTCTGCTCTGGATTCAGTTGAATCAATAGCAGATCATTCCCATGCTCATTTATCATACTTTCCATGAAATTTAAAGCCACTTGGCCATTTTGTTATGCAAACTTGTGAGCTATGATGACACCTAAAAGTGGGGCAGAATTTTAGTTTAGTCTGTCTAAAAGTGGCTGGTTCTGGACTTCACCTTTTCATTCATTAGTACTGATCATTAATACCAGGAAGGACAGGTTAAGGATATGGTGTACTGTAAGTCCTTGGTCTTTGTTCATCTAATTTTTCAAGTTCACATGTTAACCCAGTAGAGGATTTAAATTGTCCTTGACATCACCAAAATGAAGAAGAAGAAAGTGCAAATGTTTTACTTGCTTGAACAAAAACAAAATGCAAGAGAATTAGCAGTTGACTGTATGTTTGGTACATTTCTACTTCACATATATATATTAACCACTTCTTTACTTTGCAGAACTTCTGGTGAAATGTTGTCTGTCTTTACAATGTTTATGAAAAAGGAACCCTGACAACTTATTAGCATGCAGAAACTGTAAATCGACAAATAAATTCTAGATGAAGAGGCAAAAATATCTGTAAGGCTGATTTAATGTCACTTCTAATAGCAATATGGCAAAACCAAATGGAATACTTACCTATATTCTTATTATACAGCCCTTACTAAAAATATTTGATATATATAATATACAGAACTGAAGGATGAAGAAGAAAACGGGAAATGTCTTCCAGAATATTGGTTTGAAAAAACACAGACAAGAACTGATGAACACAGTAAATGGGTAATTTCCAAACTTCACAGCACCAGGAATCCCGGAGCAGAAAAACATTCTGGGGTTTAGCTTGGAAATGAACACCTTGAACTAGGTTTTGAAACCAGTCAGTATCACGATGCTATTTTTGAGTTTATAGCAGTGTGCAAATTTATTAGAAAAAGCTGCTTGCTCAACTTATCACAATTTGTTGAAACTCAAGGATGAAGCATTTCTTAGAAGAGTTAGATTGTATATACACCTGCACTGCTCTTAGATACCGCTATAAAACAGATGGGCAGTAGTTATTTTTGCGGGTTTTTTTTGTTTTGTTTTGTTTTAATAAATTCTGTATCAGAAGACATCACCAAAATTTTAAGCTACTCTTACAGTTTTATTCTTACTTTACTTACCAGTGTAACCACCACTTTGGAAACTTAAAGCTGAAAACTGTTTTCAAATTGAATTTGATTTTGTCCACTTATGCAACTTGTTACTTTGGTGGGGATATCTGTGAAAAAGGAGGCCAGTCATTTATATCCTGCTTTTTTGCTATGCTCTTAAACTTTCAGGGAAGAATATATGCATTTTAGTTCACTATCATTTCTCATGGGTCTCATCCAGTGGCCTTTTGAAGTTAATGGAGACACATTAACTTTAGCAGACTTTGAGTTAGGTCCTATACAAAACACACTTTAATAATTCAGTTCCTCCCATTGTCTTTCAAGGAATTATTTTTTCTAATTTGTCAAATACAGATATACATGTTAAAAGACTTTAATAAAACAATATGCTGTACAACTATGACTTTGTCTTAGGTGTAAAATTACATTTTTGCACACAATGCTGCATCACTTGCTGACCTCCAGCCTTTTGCTTCACACCTGCAATGTATCACAGTGCCTAATTATCAAGTGTCAGCCCTTTCTCAGTGCATATGGCTATATGAAGGCCTTACTGGATCATCCACTTGACTATGCTATGCTTCCCTTCAGTAACCATCATGAAGCATAAAACATCTTAAAAGTTTTTCAGTGACTTGCATTGTTATACCAGAACAGTTAACTATCAAGAAATGAACAGAATTTTTTAAAAACAGCACAACAGATAAATTTTGAGTCCCATCGGTGCACTATTCATAGCAAAAAGCAATTTTAATTGTGTAGTACTACTAGCACTCTGAAAAATAAGGAGTCACAGCCTTGCAGTTCTGGCCTGTTAGCTGAACAGGTATTAAAACTCTGATTATTAAACTGATAATTGAAAATACTTGAACTGTAGAAGAAGTGAGACAATAAAATCTGCTTCTTCTAAAAAATTTGCACACAATCATGTTGTATTGTGAAAACACCTTGCTTCTTGATTAGCTAGCCAGAGGATGACATTTTTTGTGTAAAGAAATTAAGTTGAAAAAACAAATTATATATACACAAACATGGGTACGCGCATTCAGAACAGGGTTAGAAACACTGATATTCTCCAGTGAGGCCGGAGGCTATTAATATCACTACTAAATTTCTTACTACAGATGCAGTAGAAATTCACTGCTCTGTGCCAGTATCCTAGGATGCTGAGTCTCCCTGATCAACAGAAGTTAACACTAAGAAATGTATTAATTTACCCAATTGCATGTCTCTCCAATAGTCTCTGAACTGGTATGGTTAACTTCCCAAGAAAGCGCTTGATGATTGGACGACTCTTGGCAAATTTGTCTTTAACCTCAATTTCCAGGACATCTGTTAGGAGTGCTACAAAAGAGTATTTCTGGAAAGAAAGAACATATTTGACACCATATCAATACACCTTTATTCACATAGAAGTACATAATTACTACTAGCGTGCAGTGAACTCCAAAAGCAACGATGACAGCAGCTTCCACGTTGCAAAACAATGTCAACATCATTTATTAAGCACTGTATTTTTGCACATGTAAATAGCCTCTCAGGAAACCTATACCCTTTTACTCTTCCTTGAAAATAATTGCTCGGTAAGAAACTGCACTGGATAAAAACATTTTCATGGCCTATGTCAGAAAGGAGAAAGCCATGTATCCTAGTACTTGCATCAATTTGAATAGAAGAAAGCAAAAAGAGAAGGAATCCTTGCTGTACTCTATCTGATGAGGAACGAGGAAAGTATCTCACTTCAGGCTGTGCTTAGTGAACCTCCCTTCCAACATCACGCTTTGCATTAGTTTTTTGTATGCATGACAGGAAGTCAAAAAGGCAATGTGTATATGGTATTTCCAAGAGCACTGCAACTAAAGGAGGAGAATTTTCTGTAGAGTTTTGCCCCAAAGTTCACAAATCTTCTCAGCAAGCTCCAACAGAACCTTCTTCTGCACTTGGGGCTTTTAAACAACATGGTACTAATTTATAAAAGATCTTTTGATGTCTGGTAAGATCATTCTTCTGCCTTTCCCTGCAAGGCAACACTATCACAGTTACTCTCTTCAGCTTAACATCAACTTTCATGCAATTTATGAATACTTCATCTTTTGAGATCTGTGCTGCTCTGTCAAGTTGGCCTGAAGATGGCCAGAAGACTCAAAAGTGGTACAGGGCAAATATATGAGCAGGCATCTTGGCAGACACACACACATTGTGTGATAACAAATTCCGTTAGCAAAGCAAGCTTACGAACCAAAGGTTTTTATTTTTCCTCTAGATTCTGAGATATTTCAAACAAACACACAAAAAAGGTATGGTATATCTATATCCTACTCAGAAAAGCCAAGGTCATCTGGTTATACTTTTACTGTCTGCCACTTTTAAGACCTCTGAGCAAATCACAACCCGAGTACAATGCCTAATACGCATCTGGCTAGATAGCTAAAGATGTCCTGAACAAAGAACAAAAGAAGGAACAACTCTTCAGTTCAGCTGTAGACATCAGCTAAATATATTCAAAAACAGCAATTAAATTGGGTCAGGAATAAAAACACTTTCTCATGCTGGGCAACTGTCAGAGATGAGTTCCTGTGATAAACAGAACTTAAAAATTTGTCACTCTCAGTTTGCTACAAAATTGCAAATTATTTTGCAGAAATTAAGTAGATGTAAAACAGGATCAATTCTGCATCACTAGGACTGCATATATAATGGCATCATAAGCTGCTGCCATCAGAGCATTGCTACAGGGAAGATAGGGCAGTCAAAGCAAGTTGATACGATGTGTGCACCAGTGAACATTATCACTTTTCTAATAAGCTTCAAATCCAGGGAGAACTGGAGAAGAAAAAAGGGGAAAAATAAGACTGGATTTTCTTTGTATCTACTGGATAGATGGATGGACAGAATGACTCAATTTAGAGATTAAAACTCTGGATTTTTTTTAAGATTTTAAGTCTTCCACACATCTACAGTGTTTCCCACAACAAAGCACCCCAGAGCAGTGCTAATGCTGGCCCTGCTATGTTCCGTTTTACTGCTTGTTTCGTTTGATTATATTTGTGGGAACATTTTCCAAAGCCCGCTCAATTTTCCAATCTTCCTAAAGAACAGACTAACATTCATCAGACACAGTGCAGGCATCTGCTCATTAGAAAACTAGTGCAGATCAAGAACGCTACTTTCTGGTCCTGAAAGGGTTATGGACTTGTGTCAGTATTTTCACCTTGTTTCCCACATGAACACTTATCTTTAAAGGCATAGCCTGGCTCTTCTGTGCTCGCTGTGGGACTGAGTTCCTTCTGAGACGTGCACAGCTTACCCAATATCAACACATCTGGAAAATCGGCTTCTGCCAAACTGTCTTTTTTTCCCCTCGCTGAGTGGTGCTGTAATGCCTCCCTGGGCTTTCCCTCCTGCAGCAGTGCATACAGAGGCTACACCAAAGAGTATCTCCTGCCCGACAAAACTGAAAGCTTGCCACCTGCTATGCACAATGAGAATATCATTTCCAAATGAACAGTTGTTGCAATCACTAGGCATAAATGCTCACTACAGTGTACCTTTTCTTAAAGGGTCTTCTCACAACATATAATCCATTTCAATTAATTTATTTTTGCCATTTCAAGAAATTTACAGGGCTGTTGATTGAGTTCAACTCTCGTTAGCCGAGAAGGTAATGAAAACCTCACAGCAGTGCAGCTTAAACACACAGCTTAAATATGCAGATGATAGCTGTTTCTATCCAACAACAGGGTTCCTAAAATTACTGCAATTCCTGTGCCAGTTTCAACAACTAGCTACAAAATAAGCCCACAGCCTTCAGAGAATAAGGACTAACACATAAAGAGAATATACAAGCCTAGTACACCACATCAGCTGGCAGGCAGCTCTCAAAAGGGATACATTACCTCTCTGTGCCAAACAGGATTAGTTGTGTTACTGATGATAGTCGACCTTCGTTCCTGGCCATGATGAGCAAATGTAGGAAATGTACTTTTCTTGCCTGGCTGAATGGACATCTTTAGATAAGGATCAGGATTGAAGAACATGCCTTTTTTAAGTCCAACTGCTCTAATATCTACAAAGCAAAACATGAAGGAAGGAAAAAGGAATTCAGTAAATTAAAGCTAGTTCAAAGTAGCGCATTCCTAAAATATTACCCAGGAAATCAAATCACCATAAACTAAATAAAGCAAATGAAAATTACTCATATGTTCACTAGATCCAGTGTACAGAAGACAGTTAAAGGAGGAAGGTAAGTGTTTTTCCAATAGAATATAGGGAGGAAAGGAATAGACATCCTCATTTGCATTTCAGACTCCAGTCAGTTATAAAACATAAAGCATGAACTTGTAACTCACCTACAAATGTTTTTCTCAGTACATAAGGTATTTCCAGTCTTAAAAAGAAAAATCAAAAAACACCAAAGAACCATCACACAGTACTTGCTCTGTTTCCGGGGAAGTGGCTAAAATAAAAAACTGTATGGGAGGTGATGTAGTGAACTGCCACTTTCCCGAAGTTGAGACTTTGATAAATATAATCTCAAATACTCATTATCAAGGTTGCTCTGGACTATGATGCACACTTTCTCCCAGTTTACAAGACAACCTATCTCACATAAAAGGAGACAAAGTTTTCTGAAAATGCTTCTTTCTTCCTAGGGAAACCTCAGTACTGCAGCCCTTGCAACAATAAATAATTTCCTCAGGTGCACATTCTCCTGCCTAATGACTTTAATGACCAGCGCAAGCTTTAACAGGAACAAAGAGGGGTTTTTTTAATATAATATAAGATTTTAAACTTAACTGTAAAATACTTATTGGTTTAGGTTTGCTGAAGCACAAGATTTTTGTGTCTTTCCCCACTAGGTACTCCAATATGCTGCATGCAGCCTTCATGACTCTAACGCAAGTGGCACATGGATGCTTAGATGAGCAGTTTGTACATGCAGGCAAAATTCACTGCACTAAAACAAAATGCCATGCCTGTGGATTCAGTAAAAAAAAATAATCCTACCCCATGTGCAAAATTAAGCCACGCAGTAGAAATATCATGAAATAAAGGGTAATTGCCTTTAAAAGCAACAACTTTGCACATGCAAATGATCAATCAAAAAGTGTTCTGGGAAATACATTACAGACCTATCAGTCAATTCTTCACACCATTCAAAATTAATTTAGAGTCACAATCTTCTATTAAACACAATACGTTTTTCAGAATTCATAAACCAATTATTTTTATAGCACTCTATGTGAGTCTATACAACCTATCAGCTCTATCCCAGATAACTGCTGCAAGACTGTTTCAAAAAACGCGGGTTTTTTTCCTGCTCTACCCCTACAATCTCTAAATGTTTGCATTGTCAGCTCTTCAAGTTTCAGAATTAATTTTTTTCTGTCTTTGCTCAAGCTCTTTACTCTCACACAAGACTTCCCATGGAATAAAGGGCTAATCAAAACAGGTGAAGCTGGTAGACTGTACCACTACAACTATTTTGCTGTAGTGACATTTTAGCTCTGTTACAAGTAAGGATTTTTTTCCTTTCTAAACCACCATTTGCAGCCATTCCTTTTCTACTACTTCAAAGCAATGGAACCAGCTTGCATTTTATTTAGAGGCTAAGTTTTCCACTCTTCAATCTGAGAGGAAAATTGTGCAAACTGGAAATTTCTCCAATTTTTTCCATGCTGTGATCCATTAAATCCCTTTCTTTTACCCCTGGAGATTCATGATTCTGGCTTGCTTTCAACAAACAAGTTCTGAAGAAATGACATCTTTCAAGCCACTAGAGTGTGCTCCTACAGAGGTTAATGAAGAAAAGTGTTCTATCTTTGAAGTTATTTAAAACAGCAATTATTTTTTTGGTAATGGTAATTTGTAAAACAGAGTAGAGTTGGTTTTTACCTGATAGGGTAAAGCTGACTAACTTCCTAGAGTGCTGGGCTCCAGAAGCACCTTCATCTGCGCCTTCTACTCCCATCTGAAGAGGAGAAAAAACCGAAACATACCACAGAAGTTTTCGTCTGTTTTGTACATTTTTGATGATGACAATGCAATTGTAAGGTAGGACGCAAGGGAAGAATCTGACCAGCTAGTGCCTATTACCACAGACAGGCAAAGCTACAGCATTTGTTTCTAGGAAAATACCTATTATTTATGGCACGTAGTGCTAATACACCAGTTCTTGGAATCTTCCAAACAGAACACATATAAGCTAATACACATGTAGACACTATAAACTGGAGAAAAGGAGACTGTATTTTCTTGCAGGTTTCCCTTTTGTAAAATAAAATCAGGAGTATGGATTGGTAATATATACCAAAGCACAGAGCTGGCCAGTGACACACCATGTGTAACTTTTGTCACTTTCCACAAACACATAATTTACTGTGCAACAAAAAAAAGCAGAGATCAAAGAGAGACTAACAAAAGCCTTTAGATCTATGAACAAAAGCTCATTTACAACAGAAAAGTGCATCAGATATCTAAATATGAATGTGGTGTAAAACCTTATGCTTTGCAGATTTTCAGGTTTGGTTTCTACTGAAACCCCTTATTAGGTAAAGCACTATTTCAAAACAGAAAGTTTCTCACATATTAGTGTCTTATTAATGTCTAGCTCTTTCAAACAGCAGCAGAAATTGTCTTTCAAGACAGAAATGTGCATCCAGTTGAATAATTTATCATGAAGACACCATGGAGCTATCTTTGAAGTCAAACGTTTCTCCAGGCAGGTAGGCACTGCACTCGCTCCCAGGCAGAAGAGGTGACAGCCTGGTGAAAAAGCTTCAGCCAAACACAGCACCGGGGATTACAACTAGCAATAGAACAGGACGTTGTCTGCTCTACTGAATGATAAAAAAAAAAAAGCTGAATAAAAACTCGCTCACCTATGTGTGTAGATGAAGTATGTAAAGCAGTTTTGAGCAGCTAAACAGTTGTTTGAAGGCTGAACTAGAAGCTACTGGATTGATATATGATTTCTGGAGCTGTAGTGGCTGCAAGGAACCTGCTTTGCACTAACCGAAAACATACTCATTCTCTTTTATAATGCTTTAAGCTATTTAATGTCATTAGCTTTCAAAGACTTCCCACAATGATGAGCAAGCACATGGGAATTCCATCAAAATTAGCAAACACACAGAATTTCTCTCATTGCAAAACTCGTAATACTTCGTACGTAACAAGCAGTCAAACAAAGCGATAAAGAAACAGCAGTGACGCGGATGCCCGACATCCCCGTGAGCCCCAGCGGTCTGGTGAGGAAACCCACCGTGCCAGCCGCCGCCGCCGCCCAGCAGCCAGCCCAACCCCTCCCCTCACTGCCGGCTTCACGATGTTTCACCGCCGTTCTCAGGGCAAGATGTTTCTCGCCACGGTGCTCAGAACTCAATCACTTTCCTATCCACGCCATCATCACGCCAGTGACTTTATACGGACACCTAAGTAGTAACAGCTGGGATAAACTTACGAGGGCATCAAAAGCAATGGGTTAATTCCAGCCGGATCAGAGTCCCCTTGCCTACAGACACATTCCCTGGAAGCAGCAAGGGGCACATCCCCCGGGATGGTGACGCTGCCCAGGCCGGGCCAGAAGAACACTATGCATTTCAGTGTATTCTTTTGGACTTACCCTAACATGCATTGTTTTCTTGTTAAAAATGTTATTCATCAACAAAAAGGCCTTACTCATTCTATACCTATTTCTCTGCTACATCACTGACTCTGTTTAAATAATATTGTTTACATTGCTAATCATTACTTCATTTTATAGAAAATAGGATTTGTCCACAATTCAGCTATAATAAAATTAATTGTACCAGTGTTCCCTAGCACTTCCATGGTTTTGCTATGTTCCATTTTCTGTTTTTCATTTCCTTTTCCTGTTCCATTATGATCTGAACAGCAATTTCCATTTTTTGTGCCAAGTACAAAATTTCACCCTAGCACATACGCTTAGATTTTTGCACCACAAAGGCTACTTCATCTGGTGTAACGCTGTGTTTCTCAATGCTAGATCAGCCCATGCTGATGAACACAAATGAAAACAACAGAATGTTAGTTGCTTATCCAAAAATAAGATGGACTGAAATACCATGTGTGATACACCATCAATATGAGGAAAACCAGAAACATGCCTCCCACCAAACCACGTAATGTGAAAACACAGAATGATCGGAGTAATCGGGTAACGTCTTGCAGCGTAAAAAAAAAAGACAGTGGGCACGTCGCGACTCTCTTACCACTGCCATGAACAGCATTTCTGTAGCAACGGACATGACCAGTGCCAAGAGAACAAAGTATTCTCTCCTACACCAGGCTTAAGCTCAACACTGAAACCACGAAAATGGTGTGAGGTATCACCATATAATAATAGGTATATTTACATATAACTAACCCAATACGACATTTTTAAGAAGCCTCATCTGAGCTGTTATATGACATTCTCATTCGGGAACTAACAGCTCGCTATTACTGGAAAACTGTAATGTTAGCACGAACAAAAACATTTATATTAAGTTACACCTTCTAGCAGGAGTGTAAGGTCTGTAGAATACCCAGGACCCTGTGTTAGCTTTTAAAGGAAAGAAATTTAAATAGCAACACCCAATTAGCCCCTCAGGATTGACCAATGACTCTGAAGGACAGGTCTTCAGGTAGCTCTCAAAGACAGAACTTCAGGTGTCCTCTGGTGCAATGAATCTCAAAAATATTGGTGGCTAGTATGACAAGGTCAAGAGAACACACAAGTTCGAATGGTTTCTCCATCCAATGTGATAATTCTGCTTCTCAATAACAATATAGTGCAGCGCACAGACCATTTTAAGGGTGATTTTGAGATGCATTTTTTTCTTTGTTAAAATTCAGGGTACCTTACAGTCTGTAGTTTATAAATTGATATTAAAGACAGTGGCTCATTAACTGTAACACATTTCTTCTGTAAAATATCAAGAGTTCGTATGCCTGCTGTGAACCAGTGTTATTCATAGTCAGATCTGACACAGATTTGACAAATTATGCCATCACCTAGGTCTGTAATTCTAAGAAAAAGAAAAAACACCTGGTATAATGAGATATAAAGTCTAGTATAGCACATACAGTATCACATAGCCATTACACACACTTGTATATAATATATAACACTGAAAAAGTGCACGGTGAGAATAAAAGCTATTCAGTCTGAGTAACTTGTGCTCTACAGTATCTTCAATACTGCCATTGTCAAGACAACATCCAGACAGATGTGATCTTAAATATCTGTCAGTAATACCAATGAATCAAATGCACTGTGAAACTTCATGTCAACTAAAGAGCTAGCCTATTAGATAAATTACTTCCATCAAAAGCACCTGAACAGAAGTTTGGAAGGCTCTTCTTCCAATACATATTTAAACAACTAAAATAAACCTCCTCTAAAACTTTTAGTATTTCAAAAGAACAAGTCTCATCATTAAAGCATAGTAAGGCATCAACAATTCTCAATCGTCAGATAATTATCTAAGTTTCAACAGTACACAAACACACACACAAAAAAATAATTTTTGCAGGAGCAGAGTTTTGTCCAGTTTCATTTTTATACTAACAATTTTTATCTCAGCAACAATTTAATTTTTATTATTAACAAATAAGAAGAAATTGAGACTTCCAATAAGGATTCTGTTTGGGTTAGATAACCAGTGTGAAAAATTTCTACTATGGTGTTAAACTACAGCAAGCTGTAAGCCACAAAACTGAAAGCAAGCAAAATCAAGTTCTTTGCATAAAAGATTTCAGCTAAGCTCAGTGATTTTTATGTCATTTTACCATGAAAAATACAAAACCAAGAAAAGCATTTCCCAATTTTAATGATTTTTGTCAGGCAATGTAGTTTTTTGGCAAAAATCGCAGTTAATGGTAAAACTAGGAGACATATAAATGAGATTGTCTGATAGTTAATATCATCATCTTATAAAAACATAATGAACAGAAGCTAAACTTACCATCACAGCAGGGTTTTTCACAGTGATACATGGAGTAGTAGCTCGGAGGGCTCCACTAACACCATGGTAGTATTTGAAACAGATCTTTATTTCAGCTGGAAAACAAGACAAAAATCGCATTAAACCCTTCATGACTGATCCTAGGCAAAAGGGAGACAGTGAAAGGAACATGGGCATACAGGGAATCATAGTTCACTTCTGTTCATGGAGTCCGAGTTTGGGCAACTCCCTGATACATCCTCACTGTAAAAGCACACAATAACTGTACTGAAATAGATTTTCTCTCAACTTGTAGAAAAATGAAAACCTGTCTCAAAGAAAGTCTGAATAGAGTTTTTAGCTAAAGAGCTGGTAAATGCTGCCTTTTTATTATTTTTAATAATATTTATATATAATAATTCAGTATTTTTTTTAAAACGAGATTTCTGCTCTAGTCAGTAAAAACTGAACAGCTCATTTTTTCCAGCTCTTACAACAAGATGCCCACACTCACTATTGGGTAAGACATGTCTAAGTATTCACAAGACACAATTCACATAAAGCCAATTCTGTATGTTTTGTATGGGTCCAGAGGGAGGGAAATGAGATCAGTATTGATCTCTGAAGACAAGTTCACTTCAACATAATAGTGTTAAACAGAACTACGATTTTTCAGTAGATTTCTAAGTTGCATATCAAAAAATAATTACATGTTTTAGTCTTAAATTATTGATTCATATGAAAATGGGACCTCTCTCTACAGCCTTCCACACAGAGGTAGTACTAAAAATTTTTTATCTCGTTAGTCTATGAAATCATTAAAGCAACTGCTTTTTTTGCCTCTCAAATAGAAATAACATATTTTGATGAATGCACTAACACATATTATGCTGATATGATTTAAACAGTAGCACCCTTTTTAGGCAGTTTGAACAGTTCAGGATTTTTTTCATGCGGAAGCAGTAATTCTCAAATCAACTACTTACCCCTGTAGTTAATTGTGAAAGAAGGGAGAACAGCACAGGTGAACATGTGCTAAGTGTCCCGAGCTCTTGAGCAGCCCCGGCAGCTAAGCGACATGCCTTGCACTTCTTTTTCCTAACCTTAGGCATGGACACAGAACAGAAAGGCTACAAGTGTCCCGCCACACTCTCGCAGCCAAAAACAGGATTGCGGAGAATCAAGGTGGAGACTCGGGACATATTTTCCTGTATCATAATACAACCCTATCTGCTGTGAGATAACCCTGCTTTTTGTGCTAAGTTGATGCTTACAAGATGAAGAAATCATTAGATCACCTATTCTGATCATTATGGTGCTCTTTGCTGCCCCTTCTCCCCTTCACGAAATGAATGTTGATTTAGGGACTCCAGAACTATACACAGTACCCCAGCATCACCCTCACCAAAGCTGAATGAGGGGGCAGGGTTGGGCTGATCACTCCCATGGTCCTACAAGATGCTCCTCTGCCTTCATATCCAAGGAATGCATTACAGCTCCTCATCACAGGTTACATAGCAAGTTGATGTTGAGGTGCAGGACACATGGCCTACATGCCTTCTATTCAAGTCAGCAATATAAAAATTAATTTTGTTTGTCTGTGCCTAGCTTGCGAAGTCATCCTATATGGATCTTCAATTGCTCTTACCCATTCCACTAGTGCTCATATCACCCACAGATGAAATTAGTAGGCACCCTGGATTTCAAACCACTTAAGAAAATGTTTAAAAATACTGCCTCTTTTATTAATTCCTGCAGAGCCTCACTAGTAAGCTCTCACTTTCTGTGAAACCTCTCAAACCTTTTACTATCATTTAGTATGCCAATCCAAAAATACCCTTGGTCCTGGTAAAGTAAGAGAATAAACAGACACTAGAATCATAGAATAGTTTGGGTTGGAAGGGACCATTAAAGGTCATCTAGTCCAACCCCCCTACAGTGAGCAGGGACATCTTCAACTTCATCAGGTTGCTCAGAGCCCCATCCAACCTGACCTTGAACATTTCCAGGGATGGGGCATCTACCACCATATTATATTTATATCTGAATCAACCCTCTTTTAGTTTAAAATAATTACCCCTTCTCCTATCACTACATGTCCTATTAAAAAGTTTGTCCCCATAACTACTTGAGGATGAGACAAAATACTGTAAAACACAAGTTTTGGATTCTGCATTAGCCCCACAGGTGTTCTGGCATTCTGGTAGGAGTGGGGATGCAAGTATGGCTGACCATGGTGGAAAGCTATTTATATGCTGTTCAGTGTACTCTTGAAAGCTCATTCTGTATGAGTAGGATCCATCATTCAATGATCCGTCTTCAGAAATACTTCAACAGGAAATTAAGAATGGAGCATCTGATTATCTCCCCTTTATCTGTTGGGACCTTCTGTTACTTAACAGGAAAAAAGTAGCTTACCTAATTCTGCAGCTTATATTTCTGCTACTATTTCAATATAATCAGCTATGAAAAAGGGTTACAGAGACCTTTGCTACTAGGATGATTCTTGTCAGACCCTGGAAGCAGTTGCATGACATGCACCCAAAGGAAGCTTGAAGCACGTTATATTGGAACACAGGAAAGGTGAACACTGGACCATATTTCTGGTCCCACTGAATAAACTTTTGTTTGCTAAACTGCATTTACGGCAAACAAGAGTATTATGTTTAACTGAAACCTAACTTCCACTGTTGTTCCTCTGCATTCTTCCAACCCAGCAGAACAGCTATAATTACGGCTGCACTTGACACAGCAGGATTTTCCCTATCTGAAACAATCTCTCTGTTTTCCTTCTCCATGGGGGTAACTCTTCTGTGTGAGGTTGATGAGGGTTTACTTCTGGGTACAGAAATGGCTACAGGCAGGCAGAAATTACAGCAGCCAGATCAGACAGACCAGAGGATGTGCATGAAAGTTTTGGCAGTTCAGTTCCTCTGACTTGGTTTAACAACATGTCAGTAGTTCGAAAACGCAAAACTGCAATGTTTTGTATAAGGTTTTGAGACGTATAGCATGATTCCTTGAGAGCTGAGGCATTTCATTACTACGAGATAAAATACCCACTTATCCCTACTCAGAAGGATCAGAAATCCACCCTGCAAGCCTGCTCAGCCAAAAATTATTATTTGTTAATTTTTAAATTTGCTGCAGTTATAGGTCAATATTTATTTACTATCTTCCTCCCAGAACAAAGAGGAAGCACCTCAGAACTACCCTTCAAAGGAAAATGTCTAGCTGACAATGCGTCCAGGGACTTAGGAGGTGGAAAAGCTGCTGGTCCCACTTCCTCCTCCTCACAGCTGAGTTCACACAAAGACAAAACATGCTCTATTTACCACAAGCTTTTATAGAAAAATTCAAAATGCAAAAAGGATTTCTAAGCACCTACAAAGGTTTATAAGACCTAAAAATTATGGGGCAGGACCTGCAGGTCTACCTGAGCTACCCATCACAAGCATCCAGACATTGCCAAATTGAATATGGGTTTGCTAGACTGGATTTTGTATATAGCAAGAATACAATCCCTTCATAGCACCAGAAACAGTTAAGTAATTTTTTTTGTGGCTAATAATGCTAGAAACTGCAGTTAATACTTAACAATGATTAAAAAAAAAAATATCTCAGAAGAACCCTGTCAGTTCAAAACAGCTAAAGATCTAGCTTTTTGACATTTCTTGTACTGTGTTATCAGAATAAATGTTGATTAGTTTTTTTTTTCTTGATGGTTGACAGATTCCTGAGCAACCTGACCCAGTTGATGATGCCCCTGCTCACTGCAGGAGGGTTGGACTAGGTGGCCTTCAAAGGTCCCTTCCAACCCAAAGATTATATGATTCCTGAGCTCCAGATATATTGAAAACAAAAAGCCTACTACCTATAAATAAGGCCCCATAAATACACAGACCTCTTCAGAAACAGTAAGTTAAATTATCTGCAAACAGTTGAGTTCAACAGTGTATTAATACACAGGATTCCCCTGAGCTGTTCCATACTACAAAGTGCACAATAGCGTGTGTCACCTACAGAGTTTTCCCTGGTTTCTTTCATTCCTCCTGCCACCTTGCTTTCATGTGCTTCCTTTAGGGCAAAACTTGGGACTTCTCTTTGTTCTTTCCTACTTACTCCCTCAACAAGCTAATTAGCTTGCTTTGTATGTGATCTGTAATGAAGATGTTAATAGCAGTAAACACAGCAAGGGAAAGACATCTGTATCTGACCACAGGACTATTCGCTGTGTCATTAAAGACAAATATGAATTACAGAATAAACAGTAGTTTCATTTGGGGGGAAAACAATGACTGTGTCTAGCTCTGTGTTCTTGATACCACACATGCCCCATTATCACCGACGTTCCTCCAGACATTGTACAGAAATTCCTTCTTCGTTTAAAAATAAGACAAAAATGGAATTGGGGTATCTATGATTCTTTAGAAGTTATCACACAGGCATATAAAACGTTATATATATGTTAATTAATCGGAATGCTCTGTAAAACCATAATCCCCTTCTTTAAAAGCCAATAGCTGTTATCATTTTATAACCATAGTTTTATACCTCAGGTCCATTACATAAAAATGTTAGTATTAACAAAGGTTTCTGGGACTCAAACATTGACTTTGAATTTCAAAAGAAGTCCTGCATGAAATTATAGCATCGTACTTCCCTCTGTGGATCATACATTCTTGCCTCTTCACTAATAAAAAGATCAGCTTCCACCAAATAATAGGTTGCTAATAAAACATCACTAATTCCCCAAAGTCCCCCACTTTAAGTATCTTTTTACTGCCTTTAATACTTTAACTTTGCCCATCCACAAATTGCTTTAGGATAGAAGTTACTCAGAATACATAAGCGCATGAAAATAATTCTAGACGAATGCATTCTTTCCAGGAGGAGACTGATAATTCAGGAAGACAAATGTGTTCGCTGTAAGAACAGTTTGCTCCAGACACACCCTAGTCAAATGAAACACCTATATTAGAGGTGGAATCACCTCACACTCCATTGAGAAGGGATGGGCAGAGACACCTCCAAAAAACAAGTCAAATCCTAGCTGGGTTAGACGAGCCTGTGGAGGTCAACAGTAGTCCCAGTTAACTGTATGGAAACTGCACAGCAGCTAATACTTGCTGGACACCGGAGCTAGATGCCAGAAGTTACCTGGGCTGAATCCATGGCTCTCTGCAGATATAAACATATGTCCTCCAACATTCAATGAGGAAAAAGCTGACATCACAAACTCATCTGAGACATAAGAGAGCATGTTCCGCAAAACGTATTTAAGAAAACTTTGTCACTAGAACAAATTAAGTCGCTCACATTCAGCTTTACAAAGCTACAAAGGGAGATGCAACCGAAGGAAAAGGCACTGCGTTAAACTCTTAATTTTTCCCAGCTGAACCCAAACACCTCACAGACAACTGCAGGAATTTAGAAGTGCTCTGCATGTCCTGCTAGTTGAATTCTTTTTCCTTAGCATGACAGTTCAGTGAACACAATCTTTTTGTTTGGGTATTTAGCATTCTATTCTCTGCATCGCTTTAACCACATACCTTTTTGATTACTTCCTACTGGGAACAGCACAGCATAGCAAACACAGCATCAGAACACAAATGCCAAACCTGGCTGCCTCTGAGTACTTGCCATCTCTCTCAGCAAGTATATAATAAAATTTATTTTACAGAGGGAATGATTAAAAAAACCCCAACAACTAGAAAGTGACTTAGGCAGACATACAGGAAGCTTTTTAGATAAACTAGGATCAGTAACAGAAAATGTTTATGTCCCAGTGGTCCCTCTTCATATAACCTGCTTCAAAGGAAACTACTTGGAGAAACAGTTGTGCAGATAATAGATTTTATCTACCCCTGCCAGCCCCACTCACTTTGCTGTCACTCTGAAACATTCTCATTTACAGCCACGAGCACTGCCTATCATATTGCAGTTTGGCAAAGCATTTAATTACAATCTAACCTTTAAAACAAAACACTGGGGGTATTACCTGCTTACGGAAGTCAACAAGGCTTGCCACAAATGTAAAAAATGCAAGGCCTGATCCTGTTTCAATAATTTGAGATACTCAAAAATAGCTGTTAAGAGACAACAGATATAAATAACAGAAGAATAATAGAAGTATTTCTAACACAGTGAATGTGTCTATAAATAGGGTAGGGACAATAACCACGAGTCCCCAGACAGACGACTGGAAGGGCGCCGGTTGCAGGGCACTACACAGGCAAGTCTTCCAGGCTCAGAATAATGTCATGTGAGAAAACCATGACCTTTATAGAATTTTATTTAAATGGTCAAAAAATATAAAGACTGGATACAAGTAATGAATTATGTTGATAACACATTCATTAACATTGACTATTTTGGTCAAAACCACTAAACCGTGCTCCTATCTCTAGTAACAATGACTCTTTGCTACAGCAGCCCTTAAAAGCTAAAAGCACATCAAGCTCAATTATTAAACTGATTTTTTTTTCTTTCAATATGTATTAGCTATTTTAACAAAAAATTGCTAGCTAGCTCTGCCAGCTGCGAAGTATGGCAGTTTCAGTCCCAGTACACTATTTTTGCAAAAGGTACAGTATCATGGAAATAGGGACTGAATACAGAGCACTCCACACAGAACCTTATGTGTAAATGCAAACGCATATATTACCACATTTTCTGAATATACCTCATAGTCTACTCATGCCACAAACCCAAGATTTTAAGTACAAACCAGACAGCATCAGTGAAGTCATTGCATCCAAGTATAGCAGGGTGACACCAGAGGTAATTCAACCACAAATATCCCAAGGGTGATTTGGAAATGATTGATGTGGCAAGAGTGGCAGTCTTTGGATGAATCCCAACACTTGCCACTATGGATCACTGTTCAAGACAAAGCCACAGCATCAGTAAAGAAAATGTATGCAAATCAATATATTTCTAGTCTACTCATAGTAGTGACTACGACATCGAATGTTATAAATAACAACAAAGACATTACATTACAGGTAAAGTAGGTGAAGGTGTTTCTTGTGGATACTGTAATTTAATACTCATGGGACCAAGGCTATAACTTAGAAATACAAGTCCAATCCAGTCTCAAAGGATGCTCTCGGGCTATGCCTGTACTAGTAAACCAGGAAGGACTACGGTAGGAACCCAAGTGTGAGCACACAACCATTCATACTGCTGAACGGTCATCGTGCATCCCTGGCACAGGGGGAAAGGCTGGCTACACGGGTGCAAGCCACGCTGTCACTTGCTCCCAGCAGCAGAAAATAGCCCCTGGCCTGTTGTACTCACTAGAACATGCACAGCTTTTAACTTTTGGGGACTTTCCATATGGAAGTGCATTAGCACCAGTTACGTGCTGCACAACAGTGACTGTACTGTACCAGATCTCCCTCCCATGGCAGCTCTGACATGACCTATCCTTCCCCGTATTGCAGAAAACTGACTTAGAAGCCACAGTTTAAAAATGAGCAGCAGCTTTTATCAACCAGTTATCATAAAACTCCAGCTTCCTTTCACACGCTTTTTCTATCACCAGCCTTCCCATGGATCATTTCGCTCCATCTTTGTGCTAGCTCTGCTCTCCATAAGGAACACCACGATGCCCCAAAGGGAGCCGCTGCCATCCCAAAGCACACAGACTGCTATAACCAGAGAAACACTCCACCACCTAAAACCACTCCTGGGGCAATTGTGGCCTCTCTTGCACCTGAGACTAAAGCTCCTGATGTACTTAATGACCTGAATAGTCTGATGTCCTGCTAAATACCAGATGACCATACAAAACACGAAAGCATTAATCTGTGTTGCACCTTCACACTATTGCCACCTGTTCAGAATAATGCTCCTTAAACTTGTTCTTTCCTTTTTCAGAGGAAAGACAAAAACTGTTTGTAAAGCTGTGGCCACATTTAGCAATCCTTCTGTAGTTTACACAGCAAACAACTTGCGGGAGCCGTCTAGTGAGTCATTGTTTTCCTTCCCCCACAATTTAGCAAGCCTCAGAGCAAGATGTTTTAAAGCCATCTCTACTACATGAGTAAGGAAACAGCATCTTGGGCATACCGATGCTCAAATTCACCTTTTTGAATCTCTACAATGGCACAGTTGCCTTTCATGCTTACATGGCACTTTTGCTTCTTCCCCAGGGAAAAGAAAGAGGAGCACCTGGAAAAGAAAGAGGAGCACCTGCCACCGTACTGGTTGGCTCTGCAGTTCAGAGCCATTCACTTTGTCTTGAGATGACAGTTTAAGGACACCAGCTGTTTGTGATGGTAAGCTGGATTTTGTAAGTATTTTCTTTCTCTTTTGCATACTCTTCCCCCCTGCCCTTCCGCAGCCGCTGCCCTCAGAGACTGATTGTATTTCTGGAATGCATTAAAGTTCATTTCTCATTATTTCCTGTTGATTCCTTTGATTTTCCCTTCTCAGGGTAGAGTCTACTGAATCTTTTGTGTTGATTTTTGTCTAAAGCAAGTGAGAGTTTTCTTTGATCATACTTGTTTTGCTATTTTTGGATGCTTTGGGGGGAATTAATGTCTGTTTTTCATATGAAGATGATGACACTCTCCCTGCCCTTCTTTCTGTGGGTTGGTTGATCTGAATAGAACAGACTGTAAACTATGCCTTTACATGTTACTTGCTTGGGAAATAGGAGATGCTGAATCCATAGGGAGGGATTTCAAGAGGAATAAATGGAATGACTGTAAAATTGAGTTACAAGGCTGTGTATACACTGTAATGCAAAATTCAGAAAAATGCTTAGCCAAGGCCTACCTTTAAATAAATTAATTCCGCATAAATTCCACAGACCTCAGGGAAACTATTAATAATTTACAATTATACTCATGGAAATACAGCTTCCCAAACAAAGGCATAAGATGCTTTTCTCAAAAGATACAAATGTGAGGATTGCAGGAAGAATCTGAGGTCCAATCCAGCTGACTCCCAGTGATTAACATTAATGCAATTAAAATGGAAATACTCCTTCTGCGTGAAATTTGTTTGCATATGGCTTGTTAGTGGTGCTATCATCCTCTGCACTTTGCCTTACAGAGATGTTACATTACTGATTAAAAGATATGTAACATCCCTAAGCTCTGACACTGCTAGGGAAAACACACAACCGAAGTCTTTGGGATATCATGCATGCTGACTGACCTCAACTCATCATTCAACATTAGAAACTTCTGCTCCTTTTCTTGCCAAAAAGACAGACACCTTCAAGGCAGCTTTGACTATAAATCCTAAAGGATTATTGTAGTCATTTAGCTTAACTCTGAACAAGTATCATCACTTGTCATTTCCAGAGCTTGTTCAAGGCTTCTCAGACTTGCAGCAAATATCCCCCTCCTCTCCTTGTGTATAGGTAGAGCAGCAAGGCCGCCAATCATATAGCTATAGCAGTATATAGGCGGTGGCAATTAAGCACTGCCTGTGCTCCAAACATGAAACAGCTCCAAGCCAGAAAACCCTGTAGCAACATAAGCCCAGCTCTAACTCACTTATATACCTAGCTTACCATCAGCCTGCTGGACCTTCTACACATCAGAGCATGAGGAGTAACTATAGGACTGAGTCAACAGCAATGTCATCGAGTTCAAGTTCATCAAGTCGAGAAGGAGACTTGCAAGTCTCTGCAGCAGCAGTGGAATGACCCCGTGCATCACTATGGCCTCTGAACAGACTGGCAAATCTGCAGCCCTGCTGAAAAGGAACTGGGCTCAGGGTGGACACCAGGTTGAATACGAGCCAGCACATGCTCTCATCACAAATACAATAAACCACCTCACAGTCTACATTAGAAGGTGTGTGGCCAGCAGATAGATGGAAGTTACTGTTCCTCTCTACTTAGTACTGGTGGGAACACATCTGGAATACTGTGCGTAGTTTTGGGTCCCTAGGTTCAAAAGCATGGAGAAAATGGAGAGGGGACACCAGAGACCTACAAAAATGGCTGGGATGGGGAAAATGTGACCTATGAGAAGAGGCTGAAGGAGCTGGCCTTATTCAGTCTGGTGAAGAAGAGTTTAAGGCAAGAAAATAAGGCAAGACAAATATTACAAACTCAACTCTTTCCAGCTCTGTGAGAAGATCTTAAAAGGGGGAATGGCCCCAAATTTAAGCTTTGGTCATTCAGATTGGATGCCAGAGAAGTCTCATTAGCAGGAACAACACTGCAGCACTGGAAAAGGCTACCTGCATCACCTGTGAAATCTCTGTCCTTGAAGGCTTTCAAGACTGCTTTACAAACCACAGCTGACCAGGTTGAGTGTTGGTCCCACTTAGAGTAGGAGGTTGGATGCAACCAGAATTTCTATGTTATGATTAAGTCTACAGCTGAGTTTAGAGTAATCCATTTACACGCTTTGTCCATGCTGGTCCCCAAGATGTTGTTGCATCTTATTGCAGCTACTGCTTCAAACATACGGTGACATTGATGATGAATCTGGGATTGTTCTCCCATTGCTCCTTTCATTCCTAGAGAAGCACTGTCAAGTTGCTAATGGTATGCTGCATGTCATTACTGTGAGGAGTAAATATGACACACCCCTAATACCATGACCTGTATCTCTCATATTCTGCCTCTTAACAAAGATAATACAAGAAATCTACAACTGTAGAGCTCTTTCCAATATTTGGAAAATAACAGCAGATTAAAGCATCAGATACTTTAAATTCAACAATCAGGCACGTATTTAGCAGGGATGTTAGGCTCTCCCTCTTGCTCTGACAGTGGCATCACATGCAGTGCTACACTGACAGTACAAATTATATCAGCACTGCAGCAGGAGAAAGAGGCTAACAGAGGAGCCAAGCTCATCTCTGTGTCTGGCACAGGCTGGGCAGCGTCACCCTCTGCAGAGTATGGCAAGAACCCCAACAGCACAGCTCTTCCCATACCCAGCCTGGTGCTGCATGGCAGAGACAACTCCACTGTGGTTGTACGTGAACTGCACAGCCACCCACTGTGTTTGTCTGAGCTGTGATTTAGTGATCTGAGGAAGAGAAGGGGGCAGGGGGAGCAGCAGCTACCTATAGTTGCATCAGAGTTGCTTTGCCCCCTATAAGCTAAAAGAATAAGCTTTGCTGCGCCAACGTGGTCACACATCTGGGGAGCCTTCCAGTTTAAAAAGCAGAATCAGAAATTCGGTTAAGTATTTCAGTGCAACTTTTGGCCTCTCACTAGAAACATAAGTGTCAATGGTGACATATTTATCTGCCATACCATGTGCTATAGCAACATATGCTCATAAACATTCCTTTTTACGGTTCTCAGCTGCTACATAACTGCTTGTGTCTTGTTCATTGTACGGCAGCAGAACTGTTCATTGGTAAATCTAACCACCACCAAAGAATGTGTATCCGCACTCTTCGTATCAGTTGGTTGCAACGTGCTGTTAGTTGCAAGTGCAAAACCAGTTGTAACTGATGTTGCAAGTCAAAACTGCTAGTTCTTGAAGCATTAGCCTAGGTTACTCATAGGAACCTGAAATGTTGTTCAAGAACCTCATCTCCTTGCGTTACGGCACAACACAACCAGCTACGACAAAGAGATACAGACAAATATCCTTGAAGTCAAACTGCCCATATCAGCAACAATACTGATATAGCATATGCTCAAGAAAGATGAGGCAATGAACCCTTCTAACATACATTTTAGTCTGCTTTAATATACTGCTGTCTTTGGCACCAGAGAATTATCCTGATCTTTATTATTTTCTTGATCTTCATCTTCAGTTCAACCATTTTTCCCTGTGATGAACTCCTGAAACTGAATTTAATTTTATCCTATTAAAGCTTTTTTTCTTGTTAAAAAAACAAAAGTGCTGTGTAATGCATAGGGTAACTTGGCAAGATTCAACAACGAGTTCTAGAAGTAAGAAGTTTTAATAATTATTTATAGTACAGGGGACACAACACCTCTGGAAATACATGTATTGCTGCTGTATCAGTTAATTAGAAGAAAAATTTCTGCCAACAGCTACAGTTAGCAGCACTGCAGTGTACAGTGAAGTAATAGAGTGGGAGTCTATTTTTTTTTCCCCCCACATTTATGAAGGAAGATTCATTGCTGTGAGGCTAAACAGGTGGTAGAGCAGCTCACAGCTCTTTTGGGACTGATGGCCACTTTGATGCTTGGCATATCAGAGTTTCCAGCAAGCTCAGACACAACATCCTAGGATTAGAGGATCAATTTCTTTAGGGATCATATTCTTTGGATGATATGATAGCTCCTTTTCATTGAAAACCAAAAAACAAAGGGGGAAAAAAAAAAACCCACACAGCAGAGTCACTTAGCTTGCCATAAATCCTGGTTGCCTACGGAAACGACATAACGCTCTGATTTGAAGGTTGGCTACCAATACTCAGCTTCCCATAAATCCTGGTTGCCTAAGGAAGCGACATAGCGCTCTGATTTGAAGGTTGGCTACCAATACTCCTTACTGAGTTCAACGGAACACTTTTTCTTCCAGTCACACAGAGACTCTCAATATTTCAAAACTGCCTAGTGGATCTCCAACGGCTATGAAACTCCAGCTGAGAAATACTGATGCAACTGGACAGGAGGCTGGCAATTCCTAGAGACACATCTACCCTTCATACTAACAAACATTAGCAAGCACTACTAGCTTATTACCTTTTCCTTCGTATGCATTTACCATTAATGTTTGTCCAGCTGAAATTTTAAACATTTTGGGATGGGACTTCATCTTTCAATGCATATATACTATATGACATTGCGCAAGGTAATTTCTTCCTCCCTTAAACTGAAGCACACAAACAATATCCCTAGAATACAAATGGACAGCTAAGCTCAACTCCATTTTTTTAAAATGTCCAACAAATGCACTGGAAAATGCTGTCCCTTAGAGCAATATGATCAATTCCTTTGGTTTATCAGAGGGTTTGACAAAACAGATTATCAACTTCCACCCAGTTGACTTGCCTTGACAAAAAGGCATGCTTGCCTTACACTGGATAAATAGGTACTTACATTCCATAAAATAGGGACCAGGTTCAATTCGCCACACAATTTGTCCTTTTTGCGTGCCAGTCACTCCCCGATTCTTGGAATCCCAGAAATTGGCTGGAGAGTTCTCATCTGAAAGAGGAAAGAAAAAAAAAAAATTTGTCAAGTAGTTTTCGTCTTGGTTTTTCTGTTCAGTTCAAGAGGCTGAGATATAAAAACTGACTTGTGTTTAAAAAAAAAATTTAAACTAACTAGCAAAAGATAAATGGCTTCTTTTTTACAGTTGACAGTTAGATCAACTTATGCAGACATGCATACAGCCAAAGTAAATATATGGTTTCCTTTAAGATGTGACCTGCCAAGGTAAAGTATTAAATTCCAAGACTTCTCTAATGCAATAGAGAGGTTATTGGGAACATACAGCTGACTGCAACTTCATCACCGAGTGATCACACGATTTTATACAGTGGCCCTGCTCTCTGATGTGAAAATCTAGCATTCATTCCCTACCTAGAAAGTATGAAAATGCAAACACAGGTATCAGGACTTACTTCAGTTTTTAATATATTCCTGTTTTGGAAACTAGAGGCAGTATTTTTATACATACACCAAAAAATCAGACACTTTCAATTTCCTAACACATACAGTATTATCCCCTTCCAGTGGACTCAAGCTAGAGGCTCAAAGGGCAGAACTGTCACTTAATAAGCCAGAGACACAAATTAGCAATTCAGCAAAATACATTCAAAAAAGGAGAACTGAGAAGCAAACAGCAAACATCTACAGATCAGCTTAGCAGTATCAATGTTCTGTGCTCACAAACGAAGCTTTTTGTCCTAACAGTGACAAAAAAAGGTCTTGGGTTTTGATTTTATTTACCAGCCTGTATTCAGGCACCCATAATGCTATATGAACGAAAGAAAATCAGAGTGAGAAGCTGTTTGAAAGGGCACAAAGGTTAGTTGTGATGACCCAGAGGAACCTGACAGAAATCCAACTTAACTTGTTTTGTACAGGAAGTTCTTTGGAAATACGCATCGTAACGTTTTACAAGTGCATTTAGGCAGCTATTTCTTAATTAGACAATTATACCTGCTACCTCAAATACAACCACCTAATTCTTTCCAGTGGTACCTGATATGCCTTAGTCTTAAAATTAATTTTTAAAAATCCTGGTTTATTACATGCATTTGAGTGCATTCTGCAATCTTAAAAAGACTTCACTAAAAACTTAAGTCTACTGTGGCTTTGTTCAAGCTCCTACCCATTCAAGCATGTTTTCTTTGCACTTTGGTAGGAACTCTTGCATAAATAAGACTACAGAATTGTCACCTGCATTTTAGAAATCCATATTCTATTTATGAAAATAATAAACAATGCATCTTTACTACTTTTATCTTCAAAATATGAACTTACACTTCTCTTTCTCCTCTTCATTCTGGTGGCTCATCTCAGTGCATGCACGATAGTTCTACTGAATCATGATTAGTGCAAGTCTATACATTCACATCCTACTAAACTGACATTCAAAGCATTACCAGACACATGCTGGACCTCTGTTACTGCTCAAGAGTAAGTTACACACCCCGTCCACAACCCTGAAGAGGTCTGGAGAGCCAAGAGGCAGTCATGGGAAGCTACTGATGTTTTTATGCCTCCAGGCATGGCCGACAGAGCGTTTTTAGAAAGTTGTGGTCTGAACACCCCAACATCATGACACATCCAGATTAGTTTCCTAATTATCTCCGTGACAATGAGAAGGGACAGGTGGGTTCTCCTAACCCCTGTGATCCTTGAGCACATAATACCCTCAGGCTTAACTTTTCATGTGGAATCAACATGATAATACATGAACTACATACACCATAAAGTCAGGCACACAGGCACTAAAAACCTAACACACGCATATTTATTTTTCATTACAGTGAAAAACTTTCAGACTAAACAAAGATGTATCTCACCCATTTATTTCTTTTATCTCAAAGCTCTATAAAGAGGAACTCTGAAAGTACAGCCTGTAAATCATCCCATGGGCCTCAAAAAAAAAAAAATCTGTATGTGGTTGGCAATGACACACTAACTGAAACAATACACTGTCAACTTATTTATTTACTCTATTTTTTAATGTGCCTTCCTAACCCAAGGTCCCACTGTTATCTTCCACAGACAGAACTCTGGGAAGCCATGAGATACAGCTTAACTTCCAGGAAATCTGCACTAGTGCTTACTTTGGTCCACCATATAAACTCTGATATTCAAACCATTGCCATCAAAAGCGAGCAGACACTTTAAAAATTCCACAGGTATCTGAAACACAGAGAGCTTTAAATTATTCAGTGTTCTCACTACATCTCGGGAAAGAAAGATGACAATGTTTGTTTAGTTATGACCAAAGAAAATACCTCCCCTAACATGCTCTAGTTCTTCTGAATTTCTGGATTTCTGTATTTAATCAATTGGAGAACAGTCTGTTCATAATTCTAAGCAGGACAGATTTGGTATATTATAACCATAAATATGAATCTTTTTATTCTTACCTTGTTCAACAAATCAAGGAACTCTGAAGCAATTAAATATGCCTTTAACAGTGAGATTTCCAACATTAAGGCACAGGCAAATTGTTCTTTGTTTTTTAAAAGCAGTAATTAAGTAAGGTCAATGGTAATTTTTAGAGGAACATTAGGGTGCTTCAGAAAAGATGCTGCATGAACCGAGTCTCGAATTCTGAGCTGATAGTTACAAGAAAGCAGAATATTTTCTTACACTTTATTAAATAAAAATCCAACATTTAAGAAAGTGCCTGGATTTTCAGCCCTTCCATGAAGGAATAGTCTTCTTTGCAAGCAATGAGGACTAAATCATTGATACTCTACCCACAGACACGCTGCCATTGCAACAGAAGGTGGTGGAGACAGAGGAATGAAAAATGCTGACAGACCACTGCCTGTCAGCAAATCTACTCAAATAACAGAATTTATTTTGGACTGCTTTGATTTTCTTCTGAAACAGGTTTTTTTTTTTTTTTTACATTTTTATGATGTTATTCGCACAGCAGGAAAAAAATTACTAATGCATATGGAAAAATAACTTCAAATCTCAGTTCATGGATTTTTAAAAAAAGAAACGGAACATCAAAAAGAAGTAACCAAATAGCATGAAAATATTAAAGTACACAATATTGCTGAAATTTACTTATCAACACTGCAATAACAAAAACAGTTAAACACCGATAGCCTCAGTAATATTCAGATGTGCAAAAAAAAAAAAACAGTGCCTGGGAGCACAAAAAGCAGTGTCAGAATTACCACTACCTCATTCCTCCTCTTCCCCAAAACATATATATGTAGTACGTGTGTACACACACACACACACTATATACAAATATATATACAGTTATTCCATAGTGAACTTCAATTCTAAGAAGTTCTAGTCCCCTTTTAGCAGATAATTGTTGCTGTTTGGAAAACTGGCAGCTGTTCCAGAATCTGGGCCAAAGAGTAGATATAAATATCCCTTCCCAGAACATAAAATATGCAACAAAATACTGTCTTACTGCATTGGTATCTTGTTCAGTGAGTCTACACTTCTGAAAGAAATAAAACAATGCAAGACATACAGTATCCTTCTATCTTGAATAATTCTTAGACACAAAATATTACAGAAAGTAACTTATTTCTCAGAGCTGCAACCCCTGCACAGATCGGCATATGTGAGATATTATGTTCTACAATGAAAAATGGGTAGTAATAAACACATCACTGTGTGAAACTTCACACTGGCTAGTGCTCCTTGAAATCACTGTAAAGGAAACGTGTTCTGAGTAATAATGTTTTCTTTAACAGCTAAGCAATCAGCCAAACCTGGTATTAAGAACTGAACTCATTTTTTCCACTCTTCAGGCTTCGCCATCATTACATCACCCTTTAAGGTAAGTTCGATACCAAGGGGCATCTGTAATACCCACAGCTTGTGCTCTCCATGACAGCATTGTAGTTCTCCACCTGTGTCCACAGCTTTGCCCTGATGTGACCATGAATGGGATGCGGCTCTCTCTGGCATGTCACAACTCAGTATGGCTACCTCATGTGAAAAGCAGTACAGAAGTACTGGACAAACAAACGAACAGTGCAATGAAAGAAGGAGGTATTATTTTTACAGGATTAATTTTCAAAATAAAATTATGACCATAAAAAAGAGCCATCAGAAGCTCCAGTATGCCCATGAAGCATTCTGTACTGGGAGCCCAGAACTGGACACTGCACTCGCATCTCACCAGGGCTGAGTAGAGGGGAAGGACCACCTCCCTCAACCTGCTGGCTAAGGCTCTTCCTAAGGCAGCCCAGGATGCCAGTGGGAGGCCAGGGCACATTGTTGGCTCTTGGATGACTTGTTCACCAAGACCTCCAGGTCTTTTTCTGCAAAGCTGCTTCCCACCTCCAGCATGTCCCAGTGTCAGGGGTGGTTCCTCCCCGGGGGCAGGACTTGGCATTTCCCTTTGAACCTTGTGACATTCCTGTCTGCCCATTTCTCAGTCTGTTGAGGTTCCTCTGAATGGCTGCATAACCAACGGGTTCATCAACTGCTACTGCCAGCTTTGCATGAGGATATTACAGGAGATGGTGTTGAAAGCCCTGCTAAGCCAGTATCTGACATCAAGGGTCAGGAGGCTTCTGTAGAGTTCACATTTTGGTCTTTGTGTCTTATCGCTTTCAATATTTCTGTCGTAGGAAAAAGGATAAACTACCTGAAATCTGTCACCTTAGAGAGTCATCTTGCATAGCTTAAATCAACAAACAAATAAATAGATACAGTCTTCTACAAGACAGTTTAAAAAACAAGAACTGCTACCAATTAATATCTGAAACAAGCCTCGTAGTCCCAGTGCACAGACTGGTCATATGCAAACCAATGCTCATCTTTTGGTCCCAGTATCTGTGGTTAGTAGTATTAGGTTACATGATAAAAGGCTTGTCTCCGTGAATACAAAGGATTTTTATTCTTTAAATACCAAAACATTATAGAAGCCACAAACTCCTAGTGCAGAAACATCACAAATTGCTTACTGCATAGGAAAGATGTAAAAGCTGCCTGTAGCAATCTAAGAGCTTTTGCATACTGATCGGTAACACATTTATAAAAATGCTTATACACAGAGCTCAGCGAGAAGGTGATGCTTAACAGATTTACAATGTCACTGAATGGTTTTAATTATACACAATTTCACAATTTTAATCTTTCACTACCATGTATGGGTATTCTAATTCACAGCTCTTGAAAAATCTATGCAGCTAACCAGAAAAGATCAATCAGGTTGGTAACACCATGGTATCCCTGCATAATTCTATTACCCTCATTTGGGATTTACATCCCAATCTCTGTTTTTTCATCCCTTTCTGGGAGATGTTTTATGCAAAATATTTTAAGCGCTTGTATTGCTTATTCTTAATTCAAAATTTTAAATTAAGTTCAGACGTCAAAATGCTGAATTCCTTAGCATTTTAGGTTAATTTTAATAAATTCCTGAGCACTGAAGATGATGTGTGCGATGCATCCAATTATTGAGGTATATTGTACTCAGCCCAAGGAAGCATATAAAGCATTGATCTAAATGTTAATTTTCTTGACAGGTGTTCTCTTACAGTATGAATCAAAGGAGCTGGAAGGCTGGTAGATAGCAAGGCTACGTATAGTTTTGTCTCAAGCTGAGATTCATGGATCTGCCAGCACTTTCTCTCATAAGCATACTATTGAGAATGGCCATCCTCTACCCATTTTACTCAGTCTGAAAGTAACAGGTTCGTAGTTCATCAGCATCGGAGGATATTTCTGAACTTAATTTTGAGCCAATCATCAGGAGAACTCTAGGATGGCATTTCCAATGTAAAGCAGAAATCTGATTTACATGCATTTTACTGCACTACTTCTAAAACCTCAGTCCCAGTGCCAGTAAATGCTCTCCGCTTTTTAGTGTGAGCACAGACTTCCAAGCGGTGAAACAGACTGTCACCAAAATGTAAGATTAGTAAGAACATTCCAAAGAGTACTTACTGCGGATTTTAAGCAACTAACTGGGAAAGTTCGTAACACTAAATTTTTTTCTTTTGCAATAGCAAAAAATATTTTGCAATATTTTAATTTTGGTAAGTTCTAATAATTTTAATTCTAAATTAAATTCTAAATACTAAGAAAAATAACAATAATCTGTGGGTAGCACAGTGTTTACTGAGCTAACGAACTAAATCACTTTCTCCCTTATAGCCAAAATATGTTTAAAAGCAATTGAAAACTGCATCAAGACATTTAAAAAAGACAAATTTTACCACCTTATGCCTCACTCCTCTTCTGGAAAGCAAGTAAGTAAATTAACAATTTCAAGGCAGAGCTTCCATTGCAAGCAATTATGATAATAAATCACATTATGTCAACCCATTTCAAATACACTACATATCAGTTACTACTGTACAAACAAATATTAACCCACTACATACAGCTTATGTTCTGTGATTTTCAGAATTCCCCATCTCAGTCTGTGAACAGTTCATAGGCTTTCTGGTGGTATCAAAACATTCCTCACGGAAGACAGCACGAGTGTATGCAGTATATTGCTGAAATTAAAGACAACACTTAGTTGCACCTTCTAGCCTTACCTGGCCATTCCAAAGGATGCCTGAGGATCCTAAACTGCATTCCTCCATCTGAGCCCAATTAACAAACTGAAGGAAAAAAAAATAACATTTTACAGGAAGGATCCTGAAAGTAGCATCCTTGTTCTCAGTCACAAACTGTATTTTCTATAAAAGTTGCCTTCTAGACCCAACCTGTGCAGCTCAAGTTTGGAGGCGTTAGCTCTGTATTAGCACTGTTGCATAATCTCAGCTCCACGAGGCGCGTCTGTCCTCTCCCTTCTCACCATCTGAAGGAAAGGGTTTTTAAAAGGATGTTCTCAAACTCTCCGGCAGTTTCTAGCCATTACACACAATCGTCTGCCTCTTCTCCTTTAATCTAGGGCTTATCTAGGTCCAAGCAGCCCGTGTTAAAACACATCAAGTATTACATCCTTCTAACTCGGCTATTTGCGGCCACTCCCCTCCAAAGGGTACAGGATGCCGAAGCCCCATCCTCCCTTCACTTCCTTCCTCGCCTTGTCCAAGGGAGGATTCCGACGCACAGCCACGGCCCCGCAGCATGGGGCGGGCTGATGTAAACAGGAGGATCATTAAATCCTAGAAATGACGGCAAGGCAGCCACAGCAACGAGCACAGCAGGACCTCACTGGGAGCGCTGGCTTGCGTTTACTCAGTATTTTGCTCTCCTGCATGACTTCCCCACAAATCCAGTTATTTTAGAGAAGACGAGACTGCTCTGTGACATTTGGCTGGGATGAAGCTGCCTTTAACCCGGGATAACTCTGCACAGGGCGCTCCTGAGCAGGAGGATAAGCAGGTGGCAGAGAGCTGCTATTACTCACCTCTCCCCTCTCAGGTTGGTAAATGCCACCTCGGCACAGGGGCTCGGACAAGGCTCCGTTCTGCCAGTGCTCTGACTGCTCGCGAGCCTCCTGGTGAGTGCTGGCAGCTGACTTGCAACTCCTTCAACTTACGGCAAGGACCCAAACCGTGCCAAAGCAGCCCCAGTACCGCAAGAATATAAAGGGAACTTAAAGGTATCTTTGCAATCTGGTCCATGGTCTGCAGATCAAGTCCTTCACAGCACACTTTCTATGAAACTGTACGCTTGTAGAGCACTAGGTTCAGGCTCTCAAGCAAATCTAGGTTTTCCTAGTAACAGCTGGATAACAAAAAAAAAAAACAAAAACCAGGAATAAAAACAACTCTTAGAGGAATATTTATTCATACTCCGCTTGAAGACTTTCCAAAAAATGCTTCCAGTCAAAGAAATTAAGATAGGCTTTTTGCTAATGAAGAACTGAAAGCTACTGTATTACTTTATGTTTGCGTGAGCACCTCTAGGAATTGTGTTTTCAAAGTACAAGAGGGGAAGGAAAACCAGAACTGGACTATCGTATAAGAAATTTAAAGCACTGCTGTGTACTAAATGGCTGGAAACTGTTCTCCCTTGAATGCCAACAGAGCAACCCTCCCAAAAAGTTGAGAACAACAAAATTCTTGGACAGTCTTAAAAGCTGCTTAAGCAGCTACTTGATCCTACTATATGCTATCACAGATCTCTTTAGTCTTCATAACACTTTGGAGAACATGGACAGTAATGAAAATATAGGACGAATCGTCTGCTGAGAAAAGCGGGGACAGACAAGTAAGAGATGGAGAAAGGTACAACAGATGCCCTTACAGCCTCATACACGAGACAAGCGGCTGTCTGGGCTCCACCTGACAGTGATGGTGCACTGCCAGAGGCTGCAGGCTGACACTCTGAACTCCAACCTAGACACAAATATTGGCCTCCTGGTGACACAGTCCTGCTATATTAGCAGTGAAGGATTATCATCATCTATATTCAGATATTTAATATCATGACCCAGGGTCAAAAAAGCGGTGAAGTGTTTGTTCCTCACCACACAGCAGCAATTTGTTCTCCTGCACAACCAAAATTAAGGTTCACACACCTTCACTTACTGCCTCTGCGCTGTGGGCAAGGAGAGGAAAGACTCCGCTGCCATTCCCCCGGGTGCCCTCTGCGACACCCTACACACCACATCTATTATGTTGCTGATGTTTATTGCACTCTATTACTTTACACAGCAAGAGCAATTATTCATTTTTCTACCTGTGGCTGACAGGATGGTCAGGAACAAGCTGTATTTCTCTAACACTTCACTCCTACTTCAGCTGCAGAAGCAGAGCAAAGCCCATCCAAACACTAAACAATTAAACCTTTTTGCTGTTGAAGCTTGAATTAAAAGAGTGGCAAGATCCTTGCTCTCGTTTTCATACACAGTCTTTATTCTGGCACTGACCATAAGATGGGCTATTTCCTTCTTTTTCAAGAATTATGCTACTACATTTTGTTTCCTTCTATGTGTACACGAACACTTCAACATGGGGATCAGAGCATCTCCATGTGCCCTCAGACAAGGTGGTATTTCAAGGCACAGCATCAGCTCAAAGGATTAGTTAACTAGAATGCAGGACAAAGATAATGCAAAAAACCACAAGTAATTTTTCAGACATATGACAGTACAATGGCAGGAATAAAGCGGAATTCCACTTCTCTGTGTTCAAAGTAAAGACATCATTGAAATTCAAAGCATTCAGAGACAAAAATAAATCCTTTCACCCATCTCACTGGCAAAAATTCAAAAGCGTAACAATAGGAAGGAAGTGACCTCAAGCTTAACCTCTTTCCTGAAAACCTTATTAATCCTTCTCCATAAAATGATGTGCGTTTCATTGCCATGTACACTCCAGGTTTCACACGTGTGCCAGCCTCACAGCACAAGCGCTCTGTGCAGCATGGGTCACCGACCAGCTGATCAGGCTCGCCTGGAAGCCAGATCCTACACAACACACCACGTTTGGTTGTTCCTGCAACACACCACAGAAGAACGGATACTAGAAGAAAGGCATAATGTTAGACAAAAAACTAAGCTAGAGAACAACACTGAATAAACTCTGACAGATGGTACAGCATGACCTTAGACATACAGACCATTGAATACCTGATCATATTGCAGAAAAGTCCCTACATCTTTGAAAATTCTAATAAATCACCCACCATTCAGTTCACTGAGGTCCAGCTGGCTTTATGTGGGGTAAACATAGCATGGGGGATGCTTCCACCTCCCCCTGAATGAAACATCACACAGCTGAGGCAAGAGCTGCATCACCTCTTATGTCGACTCACAATCATCTCAGCTGCTGATGGTTTGGGCAAAGTGACATCTGCAGGAGATAGACAGCCTGTTCCTCAGAGGGAAAGCCAAAGGCAGGGGCCACCAGGCAGGGAACAGTTTGGAAATTCAGATTTAGGCCACCAATGGCTACTGACAGTGGACTACACTTACAATCCAACATGCTAGACCAACTTAGTGCGCTATCATATTATAAAGGTTAGAGAACCGGAGGATAGCAAAGATGCAAGCAACATACTGAGGAAAACGGGAGCCCATCTCTCTCCTGTAGCATTTCACACTTTCAGAATTTTTTTTTTTTATGCACTTCACTGCATCTCACATCTTGTTAAAACTCCAATACAAACTCATCTTCACAACTATAATTTCTTCTTAATACACCCCTCTCTGTGATATCCAGTTCCCCACCGTATCTCCAAACACATCCCAACACTCCCACAACCTTGTAGCCTAAAGGTGATTATCTCCTGCTTTTAATGGTAACAAGTACAACAAAAACAAAAAAACCCTCTATGTCCACATCTTAAAGGCCTGTTATTCTGGGACAGGACCATTTAGCAAATCTAGAAATACAAGCCATTTTTCCTAACTAACTGTAGAAGGTCATTTTGGGGGTAAATACTGTTCAGAGCTAAATTAAAAAAAAAAAAAAAAGAAGCCATATCTGAGCTTTTCTGTGTCATATTTAATCCGCCAGTAAAGTTTATTGTGGAATGTTATTTTCATCATTTTCCTTCTCAACCGCAACCTTATATGGTGTCAGATAAGCACTTGTTTGCTGGCAGTGCACGAGCTGCTGACCTTGCTTGTGCCGCACACAAAAGAGGATTGCCGCTTCCCAAGAATAAAGGGCATGCACTTTTATCTGTGACCACATTCCCATCACAAGTCTTTGCCAGAAAAACTAGAAAATACAACAAAGTATTCCTGCTAAAAATGCTGTGGAAGACATGATAACCAGCAAAGCTGTGCTTTTGTCAACATACCCTATCCTGCCTCCGGAAAAATTCTGTTGGTAAATAAACATTACCAACAAAAGCACAATTTTGCTAGCACAGCTGCACTCATAGAGGGGGCTTTCTCTGGTGTAGCAGTCTTGGTACAGATCATATGTAATCTCACAGATGGCAAAAAAGTGAGGGGTGATTTATTTCATGGCCTTCATGCTGTTTATTTATGGACTAGCAGCATCTGGTCATGTATAGAGATACCCAATACAGAAAGGTACCGGAGAAAACTGGGTGTCTTGCTTCGTGGTTGGTTTTGTTGTTGTGGTTGTTGTTTTTTGTTGGTTTTTTTTCTGGTCAAACATTTCTGAAGCGGAAACAGTGGAAATCACTTCAGGAAGTGCCAGATGGTTATGGTAGCCCTGTCGAGTCTACCATTGGGGTCAGCAACCCCATTCCTCTCCCTCCTTCATAGCCCTGAAACATACCTGGAACAATTCTGCCTCTGCAAAAAGATCATTATTATAATTCACTCTGCTACTGCTCTCTGACAACGGTATGCATTTTAATTTTCTGAAAACGGGAATATTCAGGCCAGCTAGTTTGGGCAGCACTGAGTGGCCCATAATATATAGGAAATCAGACTGAATGATGTAATGATCTCTTCTGGGTTTAATTTCAGCAACATTTATGCTCATTTGAGAACCATTACTAGCTCATAAGCTGACCTTAATTACACTTTATTCTACATATAATTCTCCTGTAATTCATTTACCCTTCAAAAAGAGGTTTTTCTTGTGGAACTGTCAGTAAACACAATTGCCATAACTGAGAGGCCTTAAAATAGAGTCAAGATGATTGTATGCTATTTTTCTTTTTTTATTTGCAAATCTAAAAATAAAACACCGTTTTGAATGATTATGAAATGTACATCTGCCCTTTAAACATCATACACATCACTGAAATGCATGTGTGTAAAAAGCACAAGAGGCTAGAGGAGATCTTTAAAACACACACATGCTATTTTAAATCTGTATTTTGAAACTGTTGCAAGTGTCTTTTGTTCTATTTATGTTTATGAAATTTTAAAATCACATACCAGCAAACAAGTACTTGGCAATTGTCCACCAAAACTTACTGAAACATTAGGCTTGAGTATTTACAGTTTCCTCCAGCTTACATTTTGCAGTATGCCTCATGCTGGCTACCCATGAAGCAGAGTACGTTTATTACCAGCATATTTGCTCTTACCAACTTGCAGGTTTGCTCAGAATGTTTTCTAGTTTCCTTCTTTCCTTTTTTTTCCATCCTCTGCTCCCTTTTCCTTTTTCCTCCAGTGACTCATACAGTAGAAGAAACTACCCCACTTTATACAGGATTTACAGTAGTACAGGTACGTTATCATCAGAAACCCTGCCACTGCTAAGATAGGTGCCCTGAGAAGTATCTAAGGAAAGCATCACCTGTTACTACCTGTATAACAAATTACAAAACTTCCTGCCCTAATTAACAGGAGTCATCCCAGCCCTAATTACCAGCAGCCATCCTATTTCCCATGCTCTACAACTTAATAACGATATGCGAGCATTTTAAAAATTCACAAAAATTTTGCAAACGCTTTTTGACAAGTATTGTGCTTATTTCCTTTTTCATCCTCTGTTCCTAAAACTGAGATGATGATATATTGTAAGAAACTATAATTTATTTAGAAAGTTTTCAGGTTACAAAATTTATCAAGTCAAAAACCTCACCTGACAGATGATCCTCAAAACTGCTGGAAGGCCAAAACCAGTTATTGATCACAGTAATTAGCAGTATTTTTAAAAGCACTATTCTAACTTACTCAAGTGACAGAAATTCCTCAATTTCTGCAATTACCTTCTACAAAAACCTACCTGAATTCACTGGCACACTATCCACTTGATGTGCTTTTTCCCCCATTCATACTCTAACAGGCATATTACTGGCAGAAATATTTACATTTTAGCAAATGCTGGAAAGTATTCATACAGCACAAAGGATGAGCTCAATCACTTCACATCAGGAACTGTCACCTGCTGTATGTGCAACACCTTGACTGACAAGACCTTGCAGGCACTGCAGAGATGCAAACAGCAACCAACCATAAGCAGCTACACCTGAAACGTAACTTCACAGTGTTCACGCTTCAAAATAAAGGAACCCATCAGCAACAAGAGCTGTGTCATTCAGCAAGAGCTTGCACTTCTAATCCTCAATTCACGTCACAACTTTCAGTGAGAGCTGCAGGCCCAAGCAGCTTCATTAGGTATATATAATAATTGTGAATAAATTCAGAAAAACCTTTATTTGTATATATGCAGACTGCAAGCAAACAAAAAGGCTAAGTTCAGTAAATATATTTCTTTTCTAGAGCTGACCAAATAATGTGCAACTCAGAAGAAAGTACAAGAGAGAAAAGGTATGTATTCCTTCTTAAATATCCATAAGGGCACAAAGTATGCTAATGAGCTGAAATCTCGTTTGCAAGGAGCTCTCAGGCAGGTAACGGGAAGGAGACGCTCCCTTGCCAGATGGCATGTTCTGCTGTTGACCACGGAGGAGAATGAGTGTAACCACGAAAACGACTTAAGTGTTTTAACTGCCCACATATGCATACCCTCCGCCAGTTATGAAAAGTGGCTATTTGTGCAGACAAAAATTTCAATCAGAAATCACTGAAGGTTTCCTGTAAGATTTTTATTTTAAAAAGATTAATTTATCATTAGCAAGGGCATGAAACTCAGAGCACAAAACCCTGAGCCACAGAGCCAGCATCACCCAAAGAGCCAACCCAGCCTTTGCAATCGATGATCTATTGGCCACTTTTACGGCCAACTAGTTGGGCAGTTTTATTTTGCTTTTGACAGTAAGTACCACCTCCAGGCTTTCCAAAGCTCTATTTTCTTCCCTGGAATGAGCCAGCAAGGAGCAAAGTCAGTGCCAAATGCACTTCTCCAGGGCCCTGTGGAGGTTCATTTAACCACTTAACCACTCCTGCATTTTCAGCCCTTGTTTTACTTCATGTTCATTTGGTTGGTTGGGTGGGTGGGTTTTGGTTGCATTTGTGTGTGTGTGAAAATTTTATTTATTGCCAAGGACAAAGGGCTAAAACAAGAAGCCCTAGATGTAGTGATACATTTGTGTACTTTCTGGAGGGTTACTGATTACACAATTAGCTTAACTTTTGTACAGATTTCTTTAGCCTAGTAACTGTGTGATTATGTTTAACAGCCTACTCTCATAGTTCTTAAGCTATACTTGCCTCAATGCTAACCAAGAGGCCTCATGAAATCAAAACAAAGAAGAGTTAAGAGCAAGAACTGAGAAATTAATGAGTACAGAGAAGATATCTTAACCTTGAGAACAGAAACATCCTAGCAGGAGTGCTCAAACAAAGATGATAAGAAAGGATTGCTTGGCTGAACAACAGAAGGGGGAAGCTTCCAAGGAGAAGAAACCATCCTCAGGAGACCTGTGACTGTAAAAGGGAAAAAGGAGTAGCGGGATAACTCCCTAACTCCCCAAATGACCACTAACGACCAGCCAAGACCCTCGCACATGCGTAGTGTAGTTTTGCAACACAGCATTATATAAATGTAGCAGATAGGCAGGGAGGTGGAGATTTCTCGGAAAATGTGTGAATATTCGTGTCTTTAAGATACATAAAGGATGAACTTTTGTTTCAGGGTATGCACGTTAGGTGGAGCGATCCCCCGTGCATCCAGCGCTGCAATAAAGAATGCCTGCCTTCTGAAATTTCAAACTAGTTAGTGTTAGAGGGTTTTCTTGCCAACTTTTTCGGTAACAGTAGTATACCCACAGAACAGATAAAATGCCCAGAAAAAAGAGCTTTCCTACATACAGCTGTTGACATCTAGGGATCCAGGAGGTTAGTTTGGGTTTTGTCTTCTCAAATGGTTGATGGTTTGAACCCTGGAACTACTGTGATGGTACAAATATCTCTGGATTTCCAGCAATGTGGCATCCTTCAACACTGGGTGGAGACAACTTGATTCATCACTGAAAGGAGAGGAAAGACTGCCTCCAGACTCCTCAGCTTCGCTTTTGACTGCACTTGGTTATTGCTTGCAGCTTCTGACATATGGTCAATATTCTTAATCTGTTCCAGCCTTCTGACAGCCACAATATCAGCTGACATTTCATTCTCAATGTTCAAGTCCATTTCCATGTCTAATACAGAAATATTTCTAAAAAATTGGTTTTTCTTTGCCAGTTTCATGTGATTTCTCACCGCCTTTTAGAAATCCTTCTAGTTTCTAAAACTTGTCTATAAAATATGTCTCTGCAGCACACATCCTGTAAGGATCATGTGGGATTTAATATTCCCTTAGCAGCTGTTATTTTTTAAGTTTATCTTCAATACTATGAGCTGTTTAAGC